>NW_026099572.1:50597001-50634250 GCF_025091365.1 Daktulosphaira vitifoliae | reverse complement strand
AAAAAAAAAAAAAAAGCACGATTCGTTATACGGGTGGCGTTTAATGAAATAAAAATGTTAGCACAAAAAGAATAAAGGTAAACCAAAAGTAGCAATACTAAGAATTATTGAACGACGATCACACTCGGATGGTTCTGTCGATAGATGTCAAAAAGATGGGAACTGTGGTGGCGGTTCGGTTGGATTGGCGAACGGACGGACAAGCGGTACAGGTGTCAAGAAGATGACCGACTCGACGTACTATTGCGGTGGGGTATTCCAGAGGTTCTCAAAGTCAAATGAATCACGGACCCCCATCTAATGACCTACAGTTTTAAAGACCTAACCCTGATATGTGCTCGCGGACCCCTGGGGGTCCGCGGACCACACTTTGAGAAACTCTGGTCTACACTAGACTGTCATAACGCATTCACTCCACCCTGCGACACGCTCATCACACATCATACTATTCCTGTATAAATTTATTTTTGGTTATAGTACCCGTACACACGTGCGTGTCATCAATATTATATATATATAAACAAATTTTTATTTTGACTGACCATTATCATCCGCGTACATACGGCTTACGTATATATTTCTACTGCCGTTTATACCTCAGGTATAACGTTAGTCCGACCCGCCCGCCCACAAAACACGACTGTACCTAATGCATGATACGTTTACGTCGTTTTACATGTATATATAATCCAGTATCGTCATTTTTCGTCACTACCTCCACGTTCCGGGAGTGGGTAATTTACGCGCCTGCTGCTTTCCTTGGATGTGGTAGTTATTTCTCAGACACCCTCCCCGGAATCGAACCCTAATTTCCCGTTACCCGTTACAACCATGATATTAATAGTAACTACTATCATAACATGAAACTAAAAAGTGAAAATAAATATAGTTTAAAAAAACTAAAAAAACACGCTTTTAAAGCACATCGAACTAAAAAGTTAAAAATAATTTTTAAACTTATTTTAAAAATTATTTGTATAGTGATTTTAATCATTGTCAGATAGCATTATACTTGATCCAAGTATGTCACATCACCACTGTGCCGCGACCCCCCTGTTCTGGGTTTTTTTTATATCAATAATTTTAGCCTAATAAATTTAGTTCATGTCATGAAATTTTTATAAATAAATTAATTGAAACTATTTTTGTGTTTTATGACATAGAATGTATTACAGAACAATATAATAATTTAATTTTAGTATAAAGTAGCAATGCCAACTCTACGGAAAATACTGTATATCTGAATTTTCATTACTTTTTTTTCCTAGAAAAACAAATTTTCGGCTCTATGTGGGATATTGGTTACGTGCCTCTACTAAGAAAGTGTGTACAATTTTTTTAATTTACCAATTATTTATTTAAAATTATTAGCATAAGAGTAATAAGTATACAATATACATACATTGTAAATACCAATCCAATCATTAACACAAGGAACATATCCTTTAACACGAAGAGTCACTTCATTTTCTGTTTCTAATAGCCATTGTTGAATTTTATAAAATGTAACTCTTTTATTTTTTTCAATACAATTTTCACAACTCATCTGCTTTAAGATTTAATATTTATATTAATTTTACAACAAAAAATTATTATTTATTGAAAATAAAAATAACTTACATAAATACAAGCTTCTCCATAAACTGGTTTATGGTCACTTAATTTTATTGAGTCTATATGCTTATATGACTTCACATATAATCTAGATTCTTTTTTTAACAACAAATTACTTTTATATAATATACGATCGGTCCATGCTGGTCTTCTTCTAAATTAGCATTTAGTATAAGTAGATTTATAAAAAAAAACAATTACTTGTACATCAAATTTAATAATTAAAATAAATACTTGAGATCATAACAGCTACTGCCAACAAGAAAACGATAAGTTGGTGGGAACATAGGCATTGGTTCAAAAAAATCTTTGAATGCTCTACCATTTTTTTTTATATTATGCAGCTCTTCTACTGTCCAAAGTTCTGGTAAAGTATTAGCAGACTGATATGACAATTCTATGAGGTTAATTTTGTGTGAAATAAGTTCAGATGAAAATTCATTGGCTTTTTCTAATCGGAAGTTTAGGTCACCAAACCAAAATACATAACTATATTACAATTATTATAATTATTTAGTTAAACAAAATATATTACTTAACAAAATACTATTATTTGTTTAGAAAAATTGTATTAATTATTTCATAAAAGAAATTTAAAGAATTCTCTTAAAATTTGAGATTCATGCATAGTTATTTAAAACTGTTGGTTGATAAAATGCTAGTCTAATTCACTACATTATTTAAAATTTGGCTGGAATTTACCATACAGCTTTATATGGTTTTAAACAGTCCCTTAATAGCACTAAATTACTCATTAATAAATATTAAAAATAAAAGTATCAGTCTATCCTAGCTCAATTTGTAATGCATTGAGTTATTAAAGTGGTTTGAGAGGATTTGATTGAATTATAGATCTTCCCTAGATTCTATAAATTATCTGCATTTTGTTAAAATGTACTGTAATTAACTGTAATGGTGGTATTACATGATGAATACAGTGGAGAATATTTATTTTCCATTAGGTGTTAATGGGTTAGTTATCTATGATCAATCCTGAGGCAAGTATCAAGGAATTAGAGGAATATCAGAGATAAGGTCAATGAGGTCATATGAACGTGAGATGAAGGCCGTCTGCAATAGCCGATTTGAGAAGAAAGGAACAGACAGGAGAACCATTTTTGAAGATCACAAAGTGCTGGTTGTAATACTGTATTTATCGTAATCCTAAACTAAATTGTAACAATCTACATTATAACTAAATGCAATGAGAGCTTGCAATTGTAAAATTTTTAGTTCAAAGGAAAAAGAAAATGTGAAATAGTGTTATAAACAGAAAATGTTTATAGTTGTTAACAATAAACAATAGTGGCTCTGGGGAAAGCAAAGCAAACGCAGTACTCCCCAGAGACATCGATTCAAAGATAAAAAGAAGGTGTGAGTCAGAGTTATTCTATTTCATGTATTAATTCTGTATTTATATCTAGAGATATTTTTATGTTCCCAATGTGTGTTTTAGAGTCTGTTATTGCAATTTTGACTGCCTTATTCACTTTTTCATTCCCCTCAATTCCACAATGTCCTGGTACCCAGAGTAGAATACTAATTTTATACTTCAAAAGTTTTTTTTTTGAAATTTTATAAATTTTATTGGTAATAGTATTTTTATTGAGGTAAGTGGATATTTTTGATAAAATAATTAGTGAATTTGATGTTATTAGTGTTAAAAAGGTCTTTTTTTCTGCAATTTGTATAGTCAATAGAATAGCAAATGCTTCAGCTTTAGATATACTGCAAGATTTGTGATTTTTACATACAATGGCTAGCCCAGTAAAGTTTTCGGTTTTTGATGGGTTGGTGAAAATTAGAAATGAGTTTGCTGTATTTTTAATTTCTAGGTACAGGTTCCTGGATTAGTTCTTAGTTTTTTTTTTTTATGCTAGGTTAATTCCTTGTTAACAAGTTTCTTTTCCAGAATGAGTGGTTGTAATATTTATCTTTAATATGTTAACCGTGAATTTCTTTGGAATATGTTGTTGAAGTTCACATTGAAGATGTTTTTGTGTGTAAGGTCATTAAGTTGTTGTCCTATTCTAGTAACTTATTAAAATTGAAATTGTAAATTTTTTAAATATTATTAATAGGAGAAATGAAGTTAAAATCCTGTGATGTGTCTTGACCTGTGAAAATGTTCAGGACACATCTATGGTTTAGTTCAAATATCATATAAAAAATAAAATATACTACATAAAATAATACAAATAAAAAGTATCTTAGAATATTACTTACTCATGACTTAAGATTGATTTTTTAGACAAGCCAAAACATTGACTTTCAACAATATTATGGTAATTATTAATTCTATCATTCAAATATTCTTCATGGGGAGCCAAATGACAATTAATGAAACAAAGAGTAGTGTTGTATACTTTAAAACTAAAGCTGACAGCTCCTTTATTTCCCTGAGATATTAATTTGTTTTATACATATATTTATCATTCAAAAAAATAATGGAAATTAAATAATATACCCATAGACCAAAAAGTCCAGTTCTTGTTTCTGATGTTTCCATATGTGAAAGGTAAGGAACATGTTTTCGTCGACAGAACACATTAAGTAATAAGCCTACCATTTTTACAGTTCGAATTTTCACAAAATCAAAAGTACATAATATATCTCTGGAAAAAAAAATATATCTTATGAAAATTGTTAAATAATTTACAAAGGTATTAAATTAAAAAATTATAAATACATTATACCTTATAGCTGTAGTCCATGGATCATCAAATAATGAATCTAGTACTAAGTTTTGTGGTTGAGATTTAACTTCTTGAAATCTGACAAAATTAATCAATTTAACATATTTGGATACAAAATAATAAGTTTGAGTTTTTATTTATTTTGGCACATTTGAATGTTGAATTTAAAAGTAATAATAAATAATGAAAGATATATATTTAATTAAATTTTATATTTTTAACTTATATGATAAATTTATATTACAGCACAATCTATTTTTATTAACCATCATATAAAATACTATCACTGTTTAATAGTGGAATTCTAGAGAGGCCTATCATATACTATATTATATTTATGTAAAATAATATTTTAATGATATCTATCACACATTACATTTTTTCAGAATCTACCTACCCAAATATACAAAAATCGGGAATAGCTTCTTCGTTTTTACTTTCCCATTGCAATAGATTTTTGATCGATTGATTAGGAGATTTTGTGCATACATTATATGTTACAGTATAAAACCTAAAATAAGGAAACATTTATTTTAAATAAAATTGAGTATATAACAAAATAACATTACTCACGTTAATTCTTTCATTTTTCTACACCCATATGAAATTTTAATTAATATCTTTGACTTTCAATAATTTAATACTAATTGAATTCAATTTGTTTGAGTTTAATAGTTAAGATATAATTGTTCAAAAAATGTAACAAAATCTCTAGTATATCAATTAAACCAAAAAAAAAATTATTATTTTTAAAATAAAACCATAAAATCTTATTCAGTGAATATGTATTATACCTTACACTTGAAGTAATATTAAGCATTAGTTTTTGTGATAAAAAATTATAAAATATTAATCATACGAGAGTCTTATAGATTTTTAAAGGTAGGGAGTCATTATGCTAGTCACTTTCTATATTATTGTAATTATATAACTTACAATTACTATTTTGGCAATTACCACCACTATATTTTGTTAAATGAAACAACATTACACTACACATAAGTGATACGATCAAAAATATTAAGCGTCAAATTCCAATTTGAGATTATATATAGTAATAATAATAATTGCTTTATGTAAATAAGATTGACTTAAGTAGGATAATTGTGTATTTTAGTTTGACAGATATATTATCAATATGAATATAATGTTATCATAACAATTGATAGTAATGTGAACTTGACCTAAATATTAAAATCATCCATTCTAGGGTTGTTACGTTTTAAAGACTGCTTGTTTAAAACAACAAAAATGTCAAAATTGACATTGGTCTTATAGGACGTTATAAATTTTAGCTTCAATGCGAAGATGAGAAGGTATTAATTTTATTATGATGTGTTTTAATTTGAATATAATATATAGAATAATTTATAATGAAGTATTTATTGATGAATTAAGTTTGACATGATAATGGGTGCCAACTATAAAACTAAATCATTTTACTTTGTTTTTTATTAATTTCTTGACTATGGCATACTACCAATCTAAAATGTCTGTGAACGCTCATTCTCGACTCTCACTGGAACAATTTTGTTGAACAATGCGTCAAAAGTTCACAAATTGAATCTAGTTGAAGACATTACCCTTAAAAATTGAAAAAAATTCCCTCGTCCCCCTAAATGGGGGAAATTTCCAAAAAAATTACAATTTTGGCATTATTTTTAATTTTAGCTTCGATGCGAAGCTGAGAAGGTATTAATTTTACCATGATGTGTTTATTTTTTTTTTTTTTTGTGTCTGTCACTACTTTTTCTCAGCTCTCACTGGACCGATTTCTTTTAACAATACGTCAAAAGATCACAAATTGTATCTAGTTGAAGACATTACCCTTAAAAATTTAAAAATTTTCCCTCGTTCCCCGCAAATGGGGGAAATATCCAAAAAAATTACAAATTTAAAAATCGACAAATTTTGTCATTTTTTTCACTTTTTTTTCTTAAAACTTCCATAACTTTTTCAAAAATCAACAAATCAACATAATTTTTTTTTAAACTAAAACCTTAGATATTTTCCTTTCATTTGATATAATTTTTTTGAAAATTTAACACTTAACCTGCTCATGGGGGGGGATTTAAAATTGCAACTTTTTTACAAAAACTAACTTTTTCAACTTAATTTTTGAAAATGTTCCGGAAATACTGCGTCCTTTAAACATATATCAAATTAAAGCTTATTTTATGTACTATAAAATGAAAAAAAAAAATTTGTCCC
Organism: Daktulosphaira vitifoliae; assembly: GCF_025091365.1. Taxonomy (NCBI): domain Eukaryota; kingdom Metazoa; phylum Arthropoda; class Insecta; order Hemiptera; family Phylloxeridae; genus Daktulosphaira; species Daktulosphaira vitifoliae. The sequence goes on along the minus strand of NW_026099572.1, from coordinate 50,627,729 downwards.
GACACTTTATCTTCTGCATGTAAACGGTTGCCGTAGTTAAAAAAACACTATTTTTGTGTTAAAATTTTCGATTTTCAATTTTTAATTTTCAACTTAAAAATGCTATAACTTTTCGAAAAATGCATGTATCAGCACAATTTTTTTTTTTCTAAATACATTATAAGTACATCTTCCATTTGACATACTTTTTATTAAAATTAGACAATTTCCCCTTATATAGGGGGGGTTCAAACTTTGAAACATTGTATAAAAAATAGAACTTTTTCAACTGAACTTTTGAAAATGTTCCGGAAATACTGCGTCCTTTAAACATATATCAAATTAAAGCTTTTTTTATGTACTATAAAATGAAAAAAAAAAATTTGTCCCGACACCTTATCTTCTATGTGCAAATGGCTGTCGAAATTATAAAAAAAATGTAATATTTGCGATAAAAATCACCTTTTATAACGATGTTTTTTGTACTTAAAACTGCCATAACTTTTTCAAATATTAACTAATCAAAATAATATTTCTTTATATTGAAACCTTAGGTAATTTTCTTTCATTTGATATCATTTTTTTTTGAAAATCTAACACTTATTCTGCTCACAGGGGGGATTTAAAATAGCAACTTTTTTACAAAAACTAACTTTTTCAACTTAATTTTTGAAAATGTTCCGGAAATACTGCGTCCTTTAAACATATATCAAATTAAAGCTTATTTTATGTACTACTAAATGAAAAAAAAAAATTTGTCCCGACGACCTATCTTCTATGCGCAAAAGGCTACCGTATTTAAAAATATGCTATTTTTTATTAAAATTCTAGGTTTTGTATTTTATTTTATTTTAAAATATTTTATTAGGGGAATAAACTGACTTTCATGAATATTATATAATTTCATTGACATAGAATAAAGTTCATAAGACATATGATATTATACTTATTAACATTTTTTACTTTTTTAAAGTCGAAAAAGTAATTTTTAAATTTGAGTTAGCTTAAATAGCCAATTTTATCATGCAACAAAAATCAACGAATAGTTGCCGAATGGGTAACACCTTGATCTTTAACGCCTAGGGTACGAGGTTCAAATCCGTTTGTGGCTTCTAAAATTTTGCATTTTTTTTTTGAGTTAGAATAGAATTTTCAAATCATTTGATATTTATCTCATTTAGATTCAATAATTTCAATAAATATAAAGGATCTTATCACTATAGTCTCCCCTCGTGAGAAGAAATTGATATTCATGTTAATATTATTTTACTATGTGGTTCTTTTTCTGGCTACGATTTATTTTGCCAACCCTCACTAGACCTACTTTTTTCAACGATACGTCAAATGATTCATTTAAGTTTATGATATTTAAGTTAATGATTAGTTTAAGTTATTACTCTTAAAAATCAAAAAAATATTCCTTATTCAAATAAAAAGTAGCTTAACTAGATTTGTCCATACAAACAATTAAAATCATTAATTTTTAATATTCTTAAATTATTTATTGTCGAATTAAATTTGATATGATAAAAGTATTCAACTACAAAAGTAAATAATTTTACTTTATAATTTATTAATTTTTTAACTCTATTTCTGTGTGCTACTACCAGTCTATAATATGCCAAATTTTTTAGTAATATGTTGCTATATAAATCATAAATTTAAAAAAAAAATGATTTTTAGTTTCACCTGAAGTTAACGATGGAGTTTTACAATTATAATTATATTTTTGATAATATGCTCAATTGAGTAAATCTTTTTAACTACTTTGGTTTGATTGGTTCATTTAATTAAAGTAAATTATTAAAATTAATTAAGTTCTGAATATTTCAATTGCAGAATTTTTTTAAACACCAAAAGTTATTAGGATATGATTACTATTCTTTCTATTTCAGTTATCTATTACGATAAAAATGTAAAAAAATCGAATTTTTCTGACAAATGTACTGTAATTAGTAATTATAAAATTTCCAGATTGCATATTAATCTTAAAAATTTCATTTTTTTCAATTTAATAATGTCAATTTCAAACTTGCAAGTTGAACTATAAGTTATGGTAACAAATTCATTTTTTAGCTTCGATGCGAAGCTGAGAAGGTATTTTTCATTAAAACTTTCACTTTAAAAGACAATAAAAAATAGGTTCAAAATGATTACCTTTAACATATTAAAAATCAAAATCAGTATTAATTTAATACAATTTTTTTTGTTCTTAATTATTTTTTTTTATATGTAAATACTTATTTTTTAATAATAAGTAATAATATTAAAACTTAGAAGTAATAGAAAAAGTTTAATTGCACATTTGAAAACATCACGAAAAGTTTATTTAGAAAAGTATATTTTTTTTCTGATGAAAGTTCCTTTTGTTTAGTGTATTTATTCATAAGTAACAAAATTTTTTTATTAAAAAGTATTGCATAAATTCCTTTAAATTTGTATACGCATTAAAAGTATATGAATATACAACTCCTTTTTATTTTTATAATATCTCCGTAAAAATTACAATATTATATTATTGAATACCACTTTCATACTCAATTTAATTACTGTAATTATTATGTATTCATATATTATAGTTATAAATCGGGGTAAAATTAAGGGAATAAGTGTTATTGTTGTTTTTGAAATAATCTACCAATTTAATTTTTTTCTATTTAATAATATTTATTTCAAACTTGCAAGTTGAGTTAAAAGTTATGGTAATAAATTCATTTTTTTTTTATTAAAACTTTCACTTTAAAGAACAAAAAGAAGTAGGTTCAAAATGATTACTTTTAACATATTAAAAATCAATAATAATTTGAAAATAATTAATTATAAAAATTATATAATATATAATTAAACTAATTACTAATCTGGATATAATTAAGGAAATAGGAGTTGTTATGGTAATAATCCCTTTGGTAATAATTCCTTATAATGCTACAACTCATTGAAAAGTGTACGAATCAACACAATTTTTTTATGAGAAATAATATTTTTTAATAATCCCTTTTTCATTCGACATACTTTATCTTAATCAGGGTATTAATAAGAAACTAGCAGATAATGTAGCTTTTGTAATTATCCACCAATTTCTTAGAATTAAACACTATCTACTGATTTGCATCGAAGCGTTTCTTATGATAGTGATTTTAATCACTGTCAGATTAAATCTATACTGGACCCAACTATGCAACATCCCCACTATCCCGCGACCCCACTGTGCTGGGTTTTTTTTCTTAAAACTACCATAACTTTTTTAAAAATTCTTTTTTATATTTTAACTATATAATGCTATAACTTTTTGTATGGATTAATATAATTTATTTTTATAGATGCATGATGTCTTTACCTATCATTTGGTATATTCTTTTTTAAAAATGATCAAATCAATATAATTTTTAGCTTCGATGAGAAGCTGAGAAAGTATTACTTTTACTATGTGTTTTTTTGTGTCTGTTAAAAATTTTTCTCAGCTCTCACCAAACCGATTTCTTTTAACGATACATTAAAAGATCACAAATCGTATCTAGTCGAAGACATTACCCTCAAAAATCGAAAAAATTTCCCTTGTTCCTCGTAAATAGGGAAACCTCCAAAAAAAAATACAAATTTAAAAATCGCTAATTTTCGAAATATTTTCCTTAAAACTGTCATAATTTCTTCAAAAAGTAACAAATTAATATAATTTTTTTTTTATAGATGCATGAAGTCGTTATCTATCATTTGGAATATTTTTTTTTTTATAAATCTGACCGTTTACCTGCCTACAGGGGGGGATTCAAAATGACAATTTTTTCACAAAAATTTACCTTTTCAACTTAACATTTGAAAAAGTTCCGGCAAGTCTGACACTTTTATATATATCTTAAATAATAATGTAATGTACTTTATTATGGAAAAAAAATTCGAATTTTATTTTGTCTTCATGGTGAAAATGACTACCGTATTCACATATATGTTATTTGTATGTTAAAATTCTAAGTTTTGTATTTTTTTTTTTTTTAAATACCTTTCTAGGGTAGTACACAGATTTTTAAAAATATTATATAAATCTAATTGGCATGGCATAGAAAGGTAAACTTATTTATTTTTTTTTGGTTCTTTTAAGCCGAGAAAAATAACTTTAAAATTTGAACTAGTCATTTTTTATTCGACAAATGATTCGTACGGTTGTGTAATAAACCAAAAAGAATAGAAAATATTAGATGAAAGTGTAATATAAAATATAAGGGTAAGGTAGAATGTAGAATTGATATATAAAATATAAAGAAAAATAGAATTTATGTAAAATTGTTTGGAATGTTACATTTTTTTTAATAAATAATTTCTATTATTAATTCTCCTATTTAATTTTTATAAATCGTTTATTACGCAATAGATTGTTGGAGGTTCGTAAGCATAGGTTAAATTATACTTATACGTCCTATATGTAATGCAATACTATTTCAAGTAATTCAATGTTGATTTTGGCATTAAATGCACTACGTATACGATTTGCACTACAAATCATATAATTAATATAATACTTATAAAAATAATACGATTTAATTACACAAAATTTATGACTGATTTTACTTGTAAAATATCCTAAACACTATATTTTATTAGAAATATAATTTATAATTTGTCTTTATTAATTTTTTACATTTATTAAATATTACGTATATGTCAGCTTAAGCTGATAAAAAGGAATGAGAAAAAAAAAATTACTATGGAAAAGTTTTAGCCTTTGTTCCTCCCCCAAAGAAGTCAACAAATTGTGCACAAGTTTTTTCTTTGTTCAGTTCATAAACATAAATTCTACATCCTTGAGCAATATGTGTTTTTATTCGTATTTCGTAACACTCCGTTTATAGCTCAATTAAAATTACAGCAAAATCTTTTGTCTCGTTAAAGAAAGTTCCTAATAAGAAATAAAAATATGGAGCAATGTTTCTCACGAAAGTAAGATGGAAAATATTAATTAAAAAAAGCAAAATTGGGTACTATGTAGATATCACTACTTTGATAGGCGAACTTTTTTAGAAGAGAGGAGTTTGAAAATATGACACATTTTCAGTTTTTGTTATAAAACCTGATTGTATAAACCTTAGTTATAGAATTTAATTATGATTATTAAAAAATAGACTTTAGATTAATAACTGAAAATACAGTTAACGTTTCAGATAAATCTAATGAGCTTAAAGACAACTGTATCTTCATTAATTGTAATTATTACTGCACATGGTTTCAGGGTTAATAAAAACACAACAATTATGGTAAAAAAAAAATTTTACATATATATATATATTTTAAAACTATGAATCAATATATTTTGTTTGTTTAATATCATTTGTTTATTTTTGAAACAAACAAAAATCACATTTTTTAATTTAATATCTTTGTATTTCTTTTTACATAGGCTAATGATTAACAATAGAGTAAGACATACTTCTTTTTAATACATTTGGGTTTCTAACAATTTAATTTCGTTTTTAAATATTTATTTTTTGACAGATGAAACCAATCACCTAATTGAAATACCTTACATAGAAATTATCAAGAAAAGAACAAACAATAGATAATATTTTAAAAACAGCCGTCAAAAGAATGAATTAAAAAATTTGTCTAAATAGAACTAAAACTAAAGATAAAGAACAGTCTGGAAAAGTTAGTATTAAATTAATAATAATAATTATGTTCTTTCAAAAAATTAAAAATTAAATTTACTTAGGAATATGATGACTTAAGTTACCCGAAGTTTCATTGTGTGTGCATCCAAAAACTTCCACAAATCCGGATACTATTCAACAATCTTAACTAGTTTAATTATACCAACAGATTATACTACAAACTATATGCACAATTGCAACAATTAAACTTCGGGTTTCAAAAATAAAGAATGTTAACTATATACAAGTAATATATCCATAGGATAATTACAAAATTTGCTTTTTTTTTTTTTTTTTAATTGTTGATTTTCTTAAATTATATATATAGCAACTTTGATATTAGACCAAGTGATCAAGCTACTGTAAAAAAAAAAAAAAAATTATAGCCATTATACATTAATATATATTTTTTTACTTTATGCTACAAACCTACAACTCTTTGAGGGGATACTGCATTTGTTTGACGTTGATCTTGTTTATTGGTTTGTCTAGGTCTGTAATTGTTATAACCACGGCTTCCCGGATTGTTACGGACATATCCATTATTTGGACGGAAGTTATAGTTCATTCCTTGACGGTTGTTATAATTACTATTATTATAAGTATTAGGATTTTGACGATAGTTAGGGTTATTATTATAATAACCACCACGACCACGATATTGTCCACGCCTAGCCATAGCCACACCAAAAGTTTCAGAGTTAAGTTTTCTCTCTTGACGCCAATCTGTTCTCTGATTATGCCTGTTTAAAATAACAATACTAATTAGTCAATAATTAAAAAATTGAAATTGTAATTATTACCCTTTACTTCTTTCTACAGCTTCACAGCTTATTTGGTCAAAGAAAGACTTAGTTTTATCATAAAATATCTTTTGATCATCATCGTCATTTTCTGTAATAGCTCCTTCAGGAACACTGTCTACACGATTTAGTTTTTTTCCAGTAAGGTGTTCACTATCATTAGAATGTAGAGCTGTGTCACCATTTACAGAACATTCACTTCCATTAACTACAGTTACTTCTTCAGTTTGTTCTTCAGTACCATCATCTATAAATTAAGCATTTTACTTATAGTTTAAAATAATTTCAATTTAATTGACAGTTGATATAAATATAATTAATTACCGCTGAAAATTGGAAAACCGCATTAAAAAAAATATATACATTTACAAAATATATAAATTTTAAAACTACTGAACTTCTTTTAAAACATACTGATGCAAATTAAATTTTAATAGAATACACTAAAGAAAACAAATCTTTCTTTTGGTATACTGTTTGTATTCAATGTGAAACCTAAGTATAGGGAGGGTTTGAAAGTAACTACCTACAATGTGAATTTTTTTTTTTCAACCTAAGTTATGAGACTGTTACAAAAGATCTTACAATTTTTAACCTATATTAAATTTAAGCCTTTGAAATATATTATAATATTTAAATAAAATTGTAATTTAATAAAGACACTTCCTTCCATACAAAACTAGAAGAAAATAATAAAAATAACAAACCAATTTTTGTTCTTGACAGTTTTTTAATGATTTCTTGAAATTCACTATTGGCCTTATCAAAATCATAATCTTCATCAAACTTGAGAGAATTTGTTCTTAGACCTTGTGCTTTACTTGGAGCTGGAAGACCAGTTGATCTGTTGTTATAAAATGATCGACCAGTGGAATTGGGAATTACTCCTTGGCGCCTTACTTGTTGTTGATTCTGTTGATTATTCCAATTTCGACCATTCATATTACGATTACCTCCTTGACGATTAACCTATACATTTTTTTTTAGAACAAATAAAATAATTAGCTGTAATTTTTCCCTCTATTTTTATTAAACGATAAAATACATACAAAGTTATCTTGGTGTTGAAAATCATTTCTTTGGTAATGTTGATCATTTCTTTGATAATGTTGATCATTTCTTTGATAATTTTGTCTTCTTAGATTAAAAATATTATTCTCATTACATACAATTTTATTATTAAAAACCATATAAAGCAAATAAACTTTACCCTTGTTGCCTAACAGGTTTGCGAGTGTCTGAAGAAGTAGATCGATTACGTTGATTTCTACCATTTCTATTATTACCAGGACTTGGTTGTTGGCCAGTTTGCACACTTTGATCAAAAGTAGGACTATTTCTTTGCCCATTAAATGTTGGTTGAGCAGGTGTAGATGAACGGGAGCCTCCAGAAATTAAATCTAAAACATCTACAAAAACAGAACAAACTAAATCATAATATTTTATTAATAAAAACTATTGTATAGATCCATAATGTAACTAGAAATAATTAGTCCAAAAGAGTAAAATGTTGAATATGAAAAAATTACAAAAACTTTAAGATAAATAAAGTGCCTGGCGTTAAAAGAATATAGTTTTTTTAGACAATATTCAGTAGAATTTGTTAATTTAAAATATCTTTTGAGACTAATAAAATTGATCATAATTTTTATTAAACATTTATTTAATCATTTTTAGAGTACAAAGCCAATGCAAAACTATAACATGCAAATTTGCAAATAATTGGGCTATGAACCTTTGAAGCATATAGCAGTGATTCAGCAGAACAAAATTAGACAAATATTATGGTAAAAAAATAGTTCAAAAAACTAATTTATAACTATAATTTTTTTTTTAAAGGTCTCTTTTAATAGAATGTAATTTTACATTTTGTACAAAACTGTATGATTTTATTTTTATAAATTAAATGAAGAAAGATTTTCTTTAAATTTTTTTACTTAAAATAAAAAATTTGAGTAAAAAATAAATTAATAACTAATAAAAAATCACTTTTGAAAGTAGCATGCAAAGAAAAATTCTATTTTCAAGCTTTAATCTATTATTATTTGAAATTATTCTTTTAATGTAACAAAAATAATACTAGATATGAAAAGTTATATTAATTTTCTAATTACTTTCCCATAGTATTAAAAATATGAAGTAATTTATATAAGTACGTTTCTAAGATAATTAACTAGGGACAACAAAAATTGTTCTCCAGTTTTGTAGTGTTTTTTTTTATAGTGATTTTAATCACTGTCAGATATCATTATACTTGATCCAACTATGCCACGTCACCACTGTGCTGTGAACCCCCTGTACTGGGTTTTTATAATTGTATAACTAGTAAAAATTATATAAATAACAATCATAAGAACATTTCAAATTTGGCTAACAGTAAGAAAAAGACAATACAATAATACCCAACAGCAATATGTACAAGCATGCTAAATATACCAAAGCATTTGGTTTTGAGTATGCATGTACATACCAGTTTGGGCAGGCCTTTGTTGCGACTGTTGATTAACTTGTTGTTGGTCTAAGATCAGAGATGACTCACTTGACGGTTTGTGTGATGTTCCAGCATTGAGATTTACACCAGACATGGGATTGTATGAGTTTCCAACTTGACTGGCAGAATTTAAGTCATCCATTGTAGGTTGGTAATTAGAATTATATCCACCCATAGTATTTGGAGGAACGGATAACTATAAAAATATAATGACAAATTATATATATAGTTTTTTTTTTAATACTAAAAAATTTAAAATTTACCTGAACAATTGCAGGATCATTGAGGGGTATTTGTGGAGTAATAACTTTTATGTCCTTAATATCAGACCCACGGAATAAAATGTAATTGTAAATTTGACTTTGTGCAGGAACTTTGAACTCTGTCAAACGATCTTCAGTACCAAAGGATTGAACTAAAACATTGCAATACAAAATTTAAGTAAAATATGAAAACCATACATATATTAAAAATACTATCGTCACTATTTTAAATCATCTTATAATATATGATTAGGTATCGCTAGAAAATTAACTATGAGACATCATAATAATATAATCATACATAATATATATATATATATATATATATTACATTATATACCAGCAATAGAGAAATAACTAAAAAAAAAATCTTAGTATAAAAATTTAGAAAAATCTCAAGTTATATCACTATTTTTGATAGAATAATATATTAAAATATATGTTTTGTTCTTAAAGTATTAATTTCAGAAGTTTTTTTTATCATTAATTAACTACTGAAGATAAATTATATACTCAAGTATCATGGCCATATTTTCCCTAAAAAGAAGATTTCTTTATTTTTCTATAAAACATATTGTTAAATCTTGAAATTTATCTGTTTTTAAATCATAAGAAAAAATAAAATTTAGATCTTTAAAAACTAATTTAAAAATTTATGTCAAATGCATTTAAAATGTAAACCTTTTTTTTTAATGAATAATAATAGTTTTTAATAAATTAAGAATTTATGATGATACAAAAAAAAAAAAAAAAAATGCTATTCTAATCTATGTTATTTTAACATATTAAATTATTAACACAGTTTATGTCAATATCTTGTCTTATTTTCTCTAATTTTAACCTAATAAAATTATTAATTGTAATGAATATATTATCAATATAAATTTCTAGATATCTTACTACAAACATTTAGTTTTACATAATACAATTCATGTTGTTAAATACAAAAATACCTTTGTTACTAATAAAGTTTAAGGCTTTTGATTCCTGAATAATTTTAATAAATAAATAACCAGTTAATGCATTAAGTCTTTCAAGTAAAAAATAATTTTAACAGTCTTGTTTTAAAAGGAATAAGTAGATTTATGATTCACTTATAGTTAAGTTAAAACATATATGTTTTTGAGAAATAAATCTAAAAAGTCAACTAATGGATATAAAAGTAAAATATTTTATGAAATAATTGTACAGATTATATAAAAATTACTTTACAGTAACATCAAATTAAAAACAGCTTATATTTTACTTAAATATATATTCCATAAATAATTTAGTTTTAACATGTTTTCAGTCATTTTAAAAGTATGACAACTATTTACTTTGAAAAAATCTTTTGATAAATCTTAGAGTAATATCAATTTAATAAATGCAATGAATTTTAGTAAAACGATTCTAATTTCATACAATTTCCTTTAAATATATTTTTTCATATCAAATTATTTTAATGAAAGTAAATAATTTACTTTACTACAATTTATCTATGTATAATTATATTCATAGATAATAATAAAAACATGGTAATATATTTATTTGATAGACAAACTAAAATAAAAGTGCGAAGATTTCTTCAACTAAATTAGTACTTAAAGGGTAAATCTTATTGAATTTAGTTTTCATCATAAATGTAATAACCGATAATAATGGGAAATCACGGAACTGAAGATAAGGAAATCTAATTTTAGAAACATTTTTTAACAATTTATACTACAATAATTATTAGAAAAAATTTGATTTTTTGGTTTCAAATAAAAAGAACAAATGTTTATTAAATTTGATAAAAATATTTAGCCAATGTTCCGTTTTAGCATAGAATCGTTTTTCTGGAGAAATTAATAATACACACATTGTAATACTTAATAACTTAATTACATAAAATAATAATTACCATGAGACAATGCGATAGTACATTCTTGGGGATCGACTGTAAATAATTTTCCTTCATATCTAATATCAGCCTTCGATATAAGACTTATTTTACTTCCTAGCTCTGGCATACTCATCTTGAATGATTTTATATTATTCTAGCTATGGTGTTAGTACGTTAAATATTAACAGAGTAAGTCAAGTTTAGAATACAACTTAGAAGAACTATTTAAACAAGAAATAATATACTATATTTAAAATCAACTGAAAAGATGTCAGTACAAACGTTACATCTCCAAGAGGAAAATAAAATTTACACGAGAGAAGATCTTTACAATAGCAGCAAAACGACGCAAATGACGTTCATCTAAGCCGTCGCCATTTTCATAATTCATTGTAGATCGGTAGGTGTTGAACAGTGTAACCAACATATTAGTCACGTGTGAATGAAGTTTAATGCATTTTTTTTTCATGTATTACATTTCCCTTGGAATTTTGATAGATTAATTTTTGACAAGATCAAATTTACAAAATTTTATTAATTAAATAATTAATTTTTTTTTTATTTTAATTAAACTTGATTACGAATGTCAGAACTTATGATTACATTTCAATTTAAAAATATGAATGTTATCAATTAAAAGGATAACTGTTAACTATTTTTTTATGTAATTCATAATTAATTTTTACATAACATACTAAAAATAAAATATGTCACTTAATAATAAATTGTTAGGCTAACATTATAATTTGCGAAGCGTAAAGCAAATTATATTTTCAGAATTCATCCCAATCTACAAACAACCAAATAATTTTTTTCTAATCGTTTTTTGTAGGTAATTTCTTAGTGTTTGATACCCAGGATAAAGACTTCAGGTTACCAGCATCCGATTAATGGTACAATGAAACCAAATTTTGAAAAAAGTTTTACCTTTAAAAAATTCTAATACTTTATACTTTTAATACTAATACCAATACTTTTTAATGTACTAATGACTTTTAATTTTTTTTAGCTTAAATATTAAATATTTAAGCTACATCATAAATTTTTCTTCTATAATTCTATACATTTACGTTCATGATATTTAGTCATTGTGAATATTATTAGGATTTAAATATTTATAAAACGGACGTTTTAACAGTCGACTGTGACGAAATTAGAGTTATTTTTGGATTATTCAAAAGTTATTCTTTAATATAAGATTGAAAAAACATGTAATAAATTTATGAATACTAATGGAATTAAAAGATTTATTATATTAAGGATTATAAAGAGATACAAATAAAATTTTATATTGCATTTATATTCATAATAAATTAAAATTTTGATTCTGATGTTTCTAGTTTCGATGCGAAGCTGAGAAGGTATTGGTTTTACAATGATGTTTTTTTTTTTTTTTTTTTTGTGTTTGTTACCACTTTTTCTCAGCTCTCACTGAACGGATTTCTTTCAACGATACGTCAAAAGATCACAAATCGTATCTAGTCGAAGACATTACCCTCAAAAATTGAAAAAATTTCCCTCATTCCCCGTAAGTGGGGGAAACCTCCAAAAAAATTACGAATTTAAAAATCGCTAATTTTCGAAATTTTTTCAATTTTTTTTACTAAAAACTACCGTAATTTTTTCAAAAATGAACATATCAATATAATTTTTTTTTTATAAATGCTTGATGTCTACCTATCATTTGGTATATTTTTTTTGTAAATTTGACCCTTTATCTGCCCACGGGGGAATTTTAAATGACAACTTTTTCACAAAAAATTTACTTTTTCAACTTAACATTTGAAAATGTTCCGGAAAGTCTGACACTTTTATATATATCTTAAATTAAAGCTAATGTAATGTACTTTATTATGAAAAAAGAAAATTTGACCTCTGGACTTGTCTTCATGGTGAAAATGGCTACCAAATGCTATTTTTGTGTGAAAATTCTCGATTTTATTTTTTACATTTTTAACATTATAATGCTATAACTTATTGAAAAGTTTATGGATCCACACAATTTTTTTATGACAAATAATATTTTTTAATAAACCCTTTTTCATTCGACATACTTTACCTTAATCAGGATATTAATAAGGAACCAGCAGATCAAGTAGCTTTTGGAATAAAACACCAATTTTTTTAAAATTAAACACTATCTAAAGATTTGCATCGAAGCGTTTATTTTTGATAGTGATTTTAATCACTGTCAGATATCATTTACTTGATCCAACTATGCCACGTCACCACTGTGCCGCGACCCCCCTGTGCTGGGTTTTTTTTAAATTAAAGCTAATGTAATATTCTTTATTAAGAAAAAAAAAAATCCGAATTTTGTTTGTCTTCACGGTGAAACCAGACATCGAAGTTAATAAAAAAAATACAATTTTTGTAAAAAAATTCTTTTTTATATTTTTAACTTTATAATGCTATAACTTTTTGAAAAATGTATGGATTAATATAATTTTTTTTTTATAGATGCATCAAGACGTTACCTATCATTTTTAATATTTTTTTTTATAAATCTGACCTTTTATCTGCCCACAGGGGGGATTCAAAATGACAATTTTTTCACAAAAAATTAACATATTCAATTTAACTTTTGAAAGTGTTCCGGAAAGTTTGACACTTTTATATATATCTTAAATTAAAGCTAATGTAATGTACTTTATTATGAAAAAAAAAAGTTTGACCCCTGGACTTGTCTTCATGGTGAAAATGGCTACCGAATGCTATTTTTGTGTGAAATTCACGATTTTATTTTTTACATTTTTAACATTATAATGCTATAACTTTTAAAAAATGTATGGATCGATACAATTTTTTCATTAGAAGTAGTATTTATATACATTTTTCATTCGACATAATTTTTTTTTAAATCAAACTATTTTCTTATATACGGGGGTGTTCAAATCTGAAAAATGTATATAGAAAGTAGAACTTTTTCAACTTAATTTTTGAAAGTGTTCCGGAATGTCTGACACTTTTATATATATCTTAAATTAAAGCTAATGTAATGTACTTTCTTTCTTTTCTAAATAATCAGTACTACTTTTGTTACATTATATTTTGTAAAATAAGCTTTAATAATTTTTTTCAGAGCACTTTTACTGACTGTTTTATTTAATTTTTATTATATATAATAAATATATATTATGTTTTATTAAACAGTTATTCTATGGTAAAATAACAAGATTTTTATTTTTAATTTTTTTTTTTAACGAAAAACTTATAATAGATAAAAACGAGTTTTTCTGGTAAAATCTCAAAAAGATTTTATACATATTATAAAAATTGTACCTTGAATTTTATAAGGGTTATGTAGAATGATGGTGGCAGGGGGAATCATCCAAATCTTTAGGGAACAAAAATGTTTACACAGAATTTTAGGTACACAAATTAAAATGAATGAAGCATCTGTTTTTAAAATATAAATAAAATATTTAAAATATGTACATAAAAGTACAATGATTTGTATACTTTAAAAATTAAATTAAAACAATTGATAAAACAAACTTTAAAAATTTAATAACTAAAAATATTAGATAGACCAAAATATTAGTTTTTAAAACATGTGTGTATAGATTCTCTAATGACAAAAAAATATAAATGAAAAAGTACTACTAATTATTTATAATTGTTTAAAAATATACTTTATTTATATTTATAATTTTATTTATAAGATAGCTTTTAAAAAGCAATATATTGTGTATATTAGATTAAATATTTATAATTTGTAGCAATAAAGTTGCATGAGTTTTAAAAATATAATAATATATGGACATATAGAGTAACCGTGGAATTTAGGCATTATTGATAAATAATATTATGAAATAAAGTATATAAAATATATCTTAAAATAATTTGAAAAACATTGAACTTCTGCCCAATGAAAGTCAATTACATCAGTTTTTAATAAAACAATGACTGGTTAACAAACAATGACCGAATGAGGTTGCTTATTAGTAAATAACCTGAAATAACCATAATTATTATTTAATAGTTCAAATTATGTAAATGTTTATAAGTTATAATAAATAATTCTATTAGTTATAAATTTAAAAAAACTTAAGTTACGTACTGGCACAAAGTTTGAGCAATAATTTTTTTATATACATTCATTCTTAACAGTTTCTTGAAGAAATTTATGTAGTTGATCATGATCTCTTTTTAACCATGCAGCATTTAATCTAATAGTTTCACATGCTTGTTGAATAGTTCTTTCAGCACCCATACAACCATTTTTTTTGAAGAAATTCTCAACTTCTTCAGCTTTTTCAATTGACGCAAAATTTTCTGTTGTATTTTTTACCAAACGAGTAAGTAAAAATCCACCCTAAAAATAATAAAATTATAAAACATAATATATTTTTTCATTTTTTATTTAGATAAAATCGCTATTATTGTTAAATATAATAAATTAAAGAAAAAGTAGAAAGGAGTATGTAACAAGTAATAATAATAAAACATTTAAAAAATAACTTAAAAACATGGTTAACATACATGGTAATTGTTTTACTACAATTCACAGAATATCTCTAAAAATTAAAAACATAATATACTATTTTATTTTCAAAAGTTAGTAGTATCTTATATTTTATAATTTTAAAGGGGTCTAAACCAAACCAAACCCTTCTCGTTCTATGATAAAATTTTATCAACTTTTGTTTTTAAACAGAATCATATTTTTCTAACCAGTATACAAATAAAATAATGACTGATTGACAATTTTTGAACCAGTCTTGTAAAAGATATCATACTATGGTGGTAGGAGTAGTGCAATACTTGTTTAATGATAAAAATAAACAGACCAGAGTTACACCTCAAGTTTTAACAATAAAGTGTTAATAAATTCCAAAATATTGTTTCAAATGTTAACTGATCATTTCCTAACTTTTAAGCTAGTTAAACATATACATTTTTATTTAAAAAAACAAAAAGTGATAACATTTTTACAGTGGAAGAAGGGAGCAAGATACCCTTAGAATTATAGAACATAAGATGATATTAAATTCTAAAAAGAAACAATAAATTTATGTTTTATATTTTAAAAGATATTACTTAATTTATACTTCAATAATCATAATTTAATAAGAGGTTTTGGTATAATAATCAGATAAGTTTATTTTTTTTTAATTTTCAGAAACAATATTTTTAACTATAAATCAATGGTAAAATTTTTTTTGATATTTAATATTTAAAAAAATAATAGGAGTATAGCATATGTATTTGCACTAATTACACAGATATAATAATAATTCAAAATTAACAAAAATTAATTTTCTAAAAATGTTGAATTTTTTTTATTGCTGCACCATGTCTTTCAATTTAAATAATATTTAACTAAAAAAAAATTATTGGTTTTAAAAAAATATTTCAATTTGATATTAACCTGATACTGATTAAATAGTTTAGTCCAATTATCTTGTATGAACTGCCAAGCTAAATCTCTACCAACCTTTGAGGCACCAACAGATATAATAACAAATACAGTATCTTGAGATCTAACTTCATCCTAAAATTATTGTTCGTTTTTTAAAAACCTTTTAATTAATTAGCTATTTGAATTTCAAGAATAAATTAAATATATCAAAATTCATTTATAATGAATTTTGTTTGAATTTCTTTGATCATTCTTTATATACATTATTTTAACTTACAGACATAGCAAAATCAAGAACTTTTTTCAGTATGGCCTCATTTTTGGAGGATCCCATGGCTCTGCAAATTCTATCTTTCTCTTCATGTAAATCAGTTCCTCTATAAAGCTAAACAAATTTTTTTTTTAAATAATAACATTTTACAATTATTTCAGAACTAAATTACTTGTAACAGCTGATTAAAAGTAGTTTCATCTCCATTAGATAAGCATGCTTTATAAATAGGACTTCTTAAATCGGCAACAATAGTTTCTTTTCCACTTAAATGGTTAGCAAATCTAGTTTTAGCTTCAACTATAGTATTAGGATCAGCACTTAATACTAATCTTGCTATAACTAAACCACGCAACAAAGTTTCTAAATGGCTTTCTTTAGGTTTTGGGTTCCATCCTAATTTTGCTGCTATTTTTTTCAAAAGAATTCTACTATATTGTTTAAATAGCTGTTCAGTTTCTCCTTCTACATTAGATAATAATATAGAAAGTTTTCCAAGTAAATTGCTCATTGTTGACCATACAGAATAGTTATCTTCATCAGTCATAGCTAACATTAAGTCTAATACTTCATCAGTTCTAGATAAACCAGCTTGAACAAGAGCTGAAAGATCATCTAATAATCCAAGACGATCTAGAGGGGGTAATGTTTTAGATGATATTGATGGAATGAAATTTTTCAATAATTTAGGAGTATAACATGTTCTATAATATCCAACAGTACTGGGATTTACTTTTAACCATTCTCCAGGAGCAATAATATTAGCTGGAATAGTTATAGTTGTTTTATATTTATCCATTATATCTTTATGACATACTATGTTTGGATTACGTGAGGTAGAAAATGTTAATGGAACCATCCATAAGGAACCTTTGTCTATGATTATATATAACAAAAATTATTTTAATGTAGTCTAAGTCAGTTAAATAAAACAATGATTTAGTTTTTACCATCAACTTGCCCATCAGCTGTAAATTTTCTTTGAGAAACAGTTAGTACTCGAGAACCATCAGAATTTTCTTCTTCTTTTTCAATAGTAATAACAGGAAATCCTTTTTGCAAAGTCCAAGTTGACATCACGGCCTTCACAGGCTTGTTACTAGCTTCTTCTAATGCTGCCCATAAATCTTCAGTAAATGTATTACTATATTGATGTTTAGTTAAGTACAAATTCATCCCTTTACGAAAATCCTTGATAATAGAAATAACAAATTTTACATGAAAAAAAATTACAATTTTAAAGTCATTATTCACTTACTTCATCACCTATAAAATTGTGCAGCATTCTTATTACTGATGCTCCTTTATTATAAGAAATATCATCAAAAATTTCATCAATTTCAGAGGGATGGCCAACAGGGATTTCAATAGGATGACTATTATTAAGAGCATCTAATTCTAAAGATCTTATGTAAGTATCAGTAACAAATTGGGTCCAAATATCATATTCTGGGAACAAGTATTCAACACATAAGAACTCTACGAAAGAAGCATATCCTTCATTTAACCATAAATGAGTCCACCATTCCATTGTTACTAAATTCCCAAACCACTGATGTGCTAATTCATGTCCTACAACTAATGCTATCCATTGTTTACGGACAGCAGAAGTATTAGCTGGGTCAACTAAAAGACAGGATTCTCTATAAGTCACAAGACCCCAATTTTCCATAGCACCTGATAATAAAAGTGGATTATATTAATAAACAACAGCAACAGTAAGTAATTATTATTGATTAAAATATAAAATTTAATCTTTACACGATATGAGATAAATATTATAATCATTAACTTTATTTATTGATTAAGAATTGAAGATTTGAAATAATGATTTGAATTTTATATACCAGATGAAAAGTCCGCAATAGCAATTAAATCCATTTTTGGAAGAGGATAAGCTACTTGGAAGTAATCTTTGTAGTATGGTAAAGCACATTTTGACACCTCTAATGCAAATTTTCCTTGTTCACTTTTGCCAACTGGTGTATATACTCTTATTAAAACTCCATCAGAATCTTTATCTTCAACATAATCAAATTCACCAACTACTACTGCTACTAAATATGTTGACATAATAGGTGTTCTTTGAAATTTTACTAAACGATCACCATTTTCTTCAATTACATCAGATATTACAGGCTAAAAAATAATTCATTAATTTGATATTTTAATTACACTATGAATAATACAGTTATAAAATATCATTTATTATTAAGAAATTATTCAAGTGTTTATTTACCATGTTGGAAAGAGCCGTCTTTGAGTTGGGCACAGATAACAAAATATCAAATTCAGCCTTGATTGCCGGCTCATCCCAACAAGGAAAACACCTTCTAGCATCAGTTGCTTCAAATTGTGTAACAGCTGAATAATGTTCCTCTCCGCTTGGACTTAACAAAAAAAAAAAAAAAAAAAATTAAAAATGTATTCTTACCATGTTTGTTAAAACTTGTTGAGAGATGTTACTAACAGCTACAGATATATCAAACATAGCCTTCAGAGCAGGTTCATCCCAACAAGGGAACATTCTACGCGCATGTGTTGTACATAACATTGTAACCGCAGCATATAATTCGACCATATGGCCGGATTCATTTTTTCTATGTAATTTTTTGTTTGCCAAATAAATTATGGTAAAAACTTACCAAACAAAAAGACTTCTTAAGAAACTCACCTAATATATTTGCTGCGATAAAATCCTTTCATTTTATCATTAAGTTCACCCACAAACACAAATTTTAAAAATGCTTCACCCATTTTTAATTCTTTTTCAAAATTCAAAGTTAAAGTTTCATCTATAGAAGAAATTGAAATGGTTGGTTTGAGTATAGATCCATCATTTTCTTGTAGTTCAACATCTTCAATTTTTAAATCTAATGCATGTAAAGTAATCACTTTGGTTGACTCAACTACCTAATTTAAAAGTTACACAATAAAAACACAATTTAATTATAATTTATTAATGTCTATTATATACTGATAAATATTATAGAGATGAAATTAAAAATTAAGTAACTCTAGATTCAATTGAGTGAATTTTAAAGAAGGGATAAAGGGACTAAGATAGTATTAAACTAACATATTAGCTTAATTAATAATAAAAAGTCAATAAAAATTATAATTATAGATTAGATGATATCTTAATTATATTTTTTAGTATCGCAATTTAAATATAAATATCATTGATTTATAGTTATGAAATAGCATTTTAATAAAATGTATTTTTACTTACATATAAAGAAATAGTTTCTTTGCCTTCAAAAGTGAATTTTTGCAAGTCAGGTTTTAAAAACAAGTCATACAAGACAGGCTTCACATTTTGAGGCAACCGCTTGAAATTTTTTTTATCTGTTGCCATCATTAAATTATCTTTTGTGTAGAATGTTTGGCTTAAAATTACTTTTCTGTATTTGAAAAAAAAATAAAACAGACAATTGATCAAGATAAATAAAGACCCTAACTCATGTTTTATTATGATATAAAGTAATGTCTCTTAACACTCGCACACACGCACGCACACACACACACTCTATAATCATCTATTAACACACTAACACAATTTTAGGAAATCTCCACTTCAGACTCCAATTGAACATAACGGGAAATTGTGTATGCGGTTTTAATGAACCTATCAGTACTTGAAACCAGAAAGTTTGACAAGTTAATACATAAAATTTATTTAAGTTTAATATAAAATGAATATAAAATATACTACCAATTATTTTAAGTGAATATTGTCTCAGTATAAATAACAGAAGAAAATCATAAACTAGTTAAAAGCAACAATTTTATTGAATAAAAATATAAAATATTCAAATATATTTCAATACAAAGTATGAAAAATGAATTGTATTAAATGTATGTTGTATTTTAATGTTACTATTATAATAACAACCTAAACATGTAATTTTTCACTCACTTATATATAATTTCAAACAAAATTTAAAAAAGTATATCGATTTATTCGTATGTCTTAAGACAAGAGTGTCATTTATAAGATTTATAAATTAAAAAAAAATTGAAGAATAACTACAAATTATTACGGCAAAAAACAAAATACACAACACGTAATTAGTATGTGGAACAAACTACTCAATGCGGTGGCCGCTTCTAATCGTAATATGCAACTTGTAAGTAAGAATGTGATGTCTCATTGGTTTGAGATTAGTTTGATACAGTCAGACCATAGTTCAGGTATAATACACAAAAAATGGTCACACTATTATAACACAGATAATATAATCCCAGATGGTGCACTTTTTTATTTACTGATAACTCAATCATGCTTCAAATCAGTGACACTACATATAAGCAATTAATTTATTGTACAGCACCTTTTACTATAATTATTGTATTAAATAATTGGATATGCATTTATAATTTACCTACATCAGTCTTTTTAACTTTATTGCAGATTTCCTTATTCGATTTTATCTAATCTGTTAATGAATGCTAAATATGTTTATAATATTTACACTTCAATAAAAAGTATCTTCTGAACACATTTTTTAAAATATTTTCTTGTACTTTTTTTTTACTACAATTTTTAATTTTTTTTTAGTGAAAATAAATTACATATCTAAGTAAACATCATTAATACTTAATGGTTAATTGTTTAAGTCTATTATTTATTAAGCAGTAAATAATTAAAATAAAAGTGAATATAGACTCATTATGCAACACAGATGAAGTGCCTCGCAAGTAAAATAAAAACAAGAAAAGGAAGGAAAAGTAAAATATTTTGCTCTATGTACTGGACGAAAGCTCATTTATTAAAATTTTCAACATCTTCAAAAAAAAAAACTCAGCACGAGAGGTCGTGGCACAGTGGTGAAGTGACATACTTGGATCAAGTATAATGATATCTGACAGTGATTAAAATCACTATCATAAAAAACAATTCGATGCATATCTTTAGATAGTGTTTAATTTTAAAAAATTGGTGGATTATTCCAAAAGCTACATGAAATGCTATTTCTTTATTTAAAACCTGATTAAGATAAAGTATGTCGAATGAATGATGTATATAAATACTACTTCTCATGAAAAAATTGTATTGATCCATACATTTTTTAAAAAGTTATAGCATTTTAAAGTTAAAAATGTAAAATATAAAATCGAGAATTTTTACACAAAAATAACATTTGGTAGCCATTTTCACCGTGAAGACAAAATAAAGTCCGAAATTTTTTTTCTCCATAATAAAGTACATTACATTAGCTTTAATTTAAGATATATATAAAAGTGTCTGACTTTCCGGAACACTTTCAAAAGTTAAGTTGAAAATGTTAATTTTTTGTGAAAAAATTGTCTTTTTGAATCCCTCCCTGTAGGCAAGTAAACGGTCAGATTTATAATAAAATATACCAAATAAAAGGTTACCTCATGTATCTATAAATAAAATTATATTTATTTGGTCATTTTTTAAGAAGTTATGGCAGTTTTAAGTAAAGAAAATTTCGAAAATTAGCAATTTTTTAATTTTAAATTTTTTTGGAGGTTCTCCCATTTAAGGGGAACGAGGGAAATTTTTTCAATTTTTGAGGGTAATGTCTTCGACTAGATACGATTTGTGATCTATTGACGTATCGTTGAAAGAAATCGGTCTGCGAGAGCTGAGAAAAAAAGGTAAAAGATACAAAAAAAAAAAAATTAAAATAAAAAAACACATAGTAAAACGAATAGCTTCTCAGCTTCGCATGGAAGCTAAAACAGTTGTATTGTGGAGAATCATATTTTAGTAATTTCAATAATAAATTTAAACCAGTAATGGAAACTAACCAGCCTTTTGTACATTTTATTCAACTAGTTACATTTTTTTTTGTTTTTATCAAAAACTTTTAAGTTTGTTAAGTAATAACATATAATAAATGTGAGTTTTGAGCTTTAGAATTTTTTAACGATCTATACTAAATTCTTTTAAATTAAGTCTTTTATAAGAATTAAAAATATCAAACAATTTATCCATATCTTTTAAAAAATAAAGTTGGTTTTGAAGAAAATGGTAATTTATTAAAAGCTAAATAAGTTTCATGTCGGATGCAACAATTACAAAAAAAGTTTGAGTCGCTTAGTAAACCCTTAATTTTGAAATGCATTAGGATATATATGTGGGTCTGTTAATTTTGGAGCTAAATGTAAATTACAATTACTGTAATGGTTATAAAATGAGTCAAGATATTTTTTTCTATAAAATATTCATTTATTTTAGAAACATATTACTTGTAGCTTTCAAAATATGAGATGGATCAAAAAGATACACAATTTTTTTATTATTAACGTCAAAATATGGTCAGTTTTACAATATTTTACATCAAATTTGAGGTATGAAATACTTTTATTATTGTTCATAATTTAAAAACAAACTGCACAATAAAATTGGAGCAAAAATTAACAATAAATAAATAAATTTTGAAGTAAAAAATGGATATCCGTTTTTCAATATTGTTAAGGTGAAACGAAGCTGGGAAATATTGGTAAATTTGGCGCGCTTGCAACGGTATCATTACAAGCAATAAAAGTCAGTAATGCATAATTGAAAAACAATAATTTCTCATAGACCTTTTTTTTTCTATGAGTGGCGTTACTGATCTGAGGCAAGTTTTGGTTTTTTTATATTTTTGAGAATTACACGTCTTGAATAGAAAGTGAACTATTTGGTTTTATCTTATCTGTGGTTATATTTTGAAATCAACAAAATATAGTTATGAAAAATTGATAACTTAAAAATGGATTTATCAAGATAAATCCATATTAGATAATGTACGATGATAGATAATACTTATCATAAATCGTGGATAACGCTAATAAATATATTGATAAAACTTGATATTTTAACATCCCAGTTTAAAATGCATAAATAAGCAATTTGAATACTTTTTTCATACACATTTTAAGCTGAATATTTTTATTCTAAGATAGCAATTATATTCTTAATAAAAAGGTATACATATTAACATTAGCATTATTAACATATTAAAATTATGAACCGCCCTCGTAATCAAGCTGAACATGAGCTTAAAGCAAGAGCTCGGATATATGTTGCAAATATACCCCAAGCCGGCATGTCTAGAAAAGAAGTTGTTTCTGTATTTCATAAATATGGAGAAATTGACAGTAAGTTATAAGTATCCATTAAATTAAAGTTTTATCTATATCAAGTACCATGTTCCATAAAACATAAATTTGTTACATTTTATATGAAGTTGTGACAAGCTTTTTAAAGTAATCAAATACTTTTTTGATAGTCTAAGTATATTTTGTTAAATGAATTTTGAAAACTTTTTTGGTAATGTTGTATTGCTTTGTAATTAAAATATTAAATACTTTTTTATATAGCATACCTATGGTCTAATGCAAACTATATTCTTGAGTATTCCTTGTAAACAGTACTTTTTTAAAAGAAAAAATGAGCTATGAAAATTTTGAAGAAGTTAAGTTTTTAAAATGCAACCAAATGTTGCTGTAAAGAACAAATAATTTCAAATCAATATAATTTGATTTTAAAATTATTATCAAATTAATTTATTATATTATAATAATTATTTGTTTTTTTCATAGGAAAAGACATATTTATTGTTAAAAAAAACTATTGGTATTTGAATATATTTTGATATTAGTATTTAAATATGTATTTTAAATACATTTTAAAACTTTTTTTATTAAATCTGAGTCTTTGGTTTTAAATTTTTTTAAATAAATAAAAAACCATTAAACCATTATTATTAATTCTTTCAGATGTTTCCTTGCAAACTAGACATGTTTTTGTTCAATTTGTGGATGAATCATCAGCACTTAAAGCACTTGCTCAAAATCCACCAGATTATATAATGAGCAAAAAACTTGGTATAGATATTACATATATTTTTTGTAATTATTTTGCTATCAGGGCTTTTATATTGTAATACTCTCAGTGCTTTCATATACCTATAATAAAGTTGAAATATAAAAGCAAAATTAATTAGAAAGCGATTTTGAAAATTAATTTTAAGTAATCTAGTATTATTTTTTTAGATGTAAAACCAGTTCGACCATTTTTTTATAGAAATGGCGAACTTGTCAAGAATGAAAGAGCAACTAATTTTGATGCAAATGAAAAAAGGTAATAGTATTTTTTTTTAATTTTAATTTTAATATTTTTCATGAACTAATAAATATTTTAAAATAATGAACTATTTAACTACATTTGGTAGTAAATTAAAAAATTGTATAAGTAGTATATATTGTTATCTTTAAAAATCAAATTTTAAAAATGTTAAAAAAAATTGTTTTTTTTTCTTAATAGAGACAAATAATAAAAAATATATTTTTTAACTTAATTTAAAACTGTATAAATAATTTAAACCAAAAAAAAAAACATGGTAGGTCATTTGTTTTGTTACACAAATTTAAAAAATATATTTTTAAGTTAAATTATAATTTTTAGGAATGAAAACAGAATTCAACAAAGAGATACGTAAGTTTACCATCTATATTTCAATAATAAATAAAACAAGCACAGAATTAAGAGGAAATTTTATATAAAATTTTGTTGGACAAAGTAAAAATAATAAAACACAAGTATACTTTATTTTTACATATTCCGGTAAAAAATTAAATAATACTTCAAAAAAAAAAAAATTGATTATAACATTTTTTTTTCAAAATTCTTGTTCAAAAAAGTAAAATATCCAATGATTTCTGTGATAAAAAATGTTGTCACTTCAATGTATAGTGAAAAATTATGACTTGTGTACATTAAATAAAAAAAAAAAACAAAAGTCTTACACAATGGAAATTTAAAGCATATCTGAATAACTTCCTTTAAATTTTAGCTTCGATGCAAAGCTGAGAAGGTATTAATTTTACTATGATATTTATTTTTGTGTCTATTACCACTTTTTCTCAGCTATCACCAAACCGATTTCTTTCAACGATCATCAAAAGGTCACAAATTGTATCTAGTCGAAGAAATCACCCTCAAAAATTGAAAAAATTTCCCTCGTTCTCCGTAAATGGGGGAAACCTTCGAAAAAATTACAAAATTTAAAAATTGCTAATTTTTTCAATTTTTTCAATTTTTTTTAATTAAAACTGCCATAACTTTTTAAAAAATGACCAAATCAATATAATTTTTTTTATAGATACATGAGTTATTTACCTTTTATTTGGTATATTTTTAATAAATCTGACAGTTTACCTGCCTACAGGGGGAATTCAAAATGACAATTTTTTCCCAAAAAATTATCATTTTTAACATAACATTGAAAGTGTTCCGGAAAGTCTGACACTTTTATATATATCTTAAATTAAAGCTAATGTAATGTACTTATTGAAAAGTGTATAGATCAACACAATTTTTTTATGAGAAATAATATTTATATCCCTTTTTCATTCGACATACTTTATCTTAATCATGATATTCATAAGGAAATATCAGATCATGTAGCTTTTGGAATTATCCTTCAATTTTTAAAATTAAACGCTATAGATTTGCATCAAAGCGTTTTTTATGATAGTGATTTTAATTACTATCAAATATCATCTATACTGGACCTAACTATGCGACGTCCCCACTGTGGCAGGTTCCCACTGTTTTGGGTTTTTTAAGTTATGTTTAGTTTTTAATTATTTGAAATATATCATATAATAAAATATCAATAGTATTAGAATTATATTTAATTGAAATTAAAATGTATGATTCTTTATTTTTTAGTTATGATGATTTTAGGCAGGGTAAAACACTCATTAATCCAAATCTCATGAATCCAAATGCTCCAAATGATTGTGAAATTGTAGTTACAAATAGTTCATTGACGTAAGTGTTAATTTTTGTTATACAAAAATGGCTAGTATTGAAAGGAAATTTCTTATCTAATTAAAAATTTTTAATCTTATTTTAGTGAATATGCTGAGTTTCTAGAAGTTAACCTTAAAAAGCTAAACATGAAAGTTGATTTATTGTTTCCAAATCCTGATATACCTATAAATCGTGTTCTTGGAACATTAGCTCAAAGAGGAACTTTATATGTATTAGTTGTGAGAGAAGAAAACAAACAATATAGAAGTGTTACTGTTGATATACTGCATGGAATTCCAGAAGGTAATAGCTAAAATTGACTCATATATCATAATTTATAAACAATACAGGACAACAAATATTGATAAATTTTCTATTGTCTACAACAATTATGAGAAATCCATAAGAAGTTTTGATGTTAATTCTAAATCTGGCTTCAGATTTTATTCATTGTACTTAGTTTTTGAAGTAATTACTAATTACTAATTAAGCAATAATTAAATAGTAAAGTATTGAAATATAATTTTTTGTTTCTAGCAAATGTCTATTAAACTCAAATTTAAATGTATATAAATCAGTTAAAATTAAAAGACATATCCTAAATTTTGAACAATTCTTATATCATCAAAGTTAAAAAAAAAATATTTTTCATTTTTTAATAATGATTGACTAATAATAATAATTTTTTAATTTTTCCTTAATTATTAATTATTATTTTTTTAAAATCTATGTATAATAAAAAATCAGATATCAGATTTGAATTCAGCATCAAAAATCCCTACAGACTTCATCTAAATATTTAACAGCAATTCTAGCTATTGTCCTGTGTAATTAAATTATAAGAAAAATATTTATGTTATGTTACTTCTGATGTATTTATTTATAGAACACAGAAATATGCCATATAAAGATGCTCTTACATTAATTGTTCATAGTTTTGATGCATATATGAGGGGAGAAAAAATGGCTCCAATTCCTGGTGTAACTGGTATTCCTATATCTGAATGTGGTATTCCACTGGGGGATAAACATCCTGAAGGTATAACAACACTATTAAATTTACTACAAGATCAGAGAGATCTTACTGTACTACAATATGATATGGTAAGATTACAAATTAATTAATCCTGCAAATTTAATATATTTTTCGAATTACTTTGTTTTTCTTTATTTAAAATTAAGATACTGCAATATTTAAAAGAAAAAAAAGAAGAACACATTAAAGAAGAAGTTGGCGTTATTCCAAATTTCAACAAAACTGGTATGATTTTATTTATTGATAAATAAATTATCGTTGCATTCAATATAGAGGGATAGTATAAAGGAAAATGAGACAAATGATGTTCCAATTTTTCTTTAATTGAATAACTTTACCTTATATTAATTATTTTAGTTTCAGATGTACCTATTCTTCCAGCTGCAACAGCTATTCAAAATCCACAAGCTGCTCAACTTCAAAATCGCATTTTAAGTATTCTTAATACATCTTTATCATCCAATTCGCAAACTACATCAACAACTGAACCTAATCAAACTGAAAAAGATTCAACTAGTATTCTAAAAGAACCTAATATACAAAAAGCATTGGAAAGTTTATTCCATGGGGGGAACTTACTAAGGAAATAATTATTACAGTTTAACTATATTTTATTAGTAGACAATATTATTTAATTAATTTTTTTATTGTGTGATTATAATAATTTATCATTATTATTTCTTATGATTCATTGTTTTTTTAGCATTTAAATTCATAAATATATGATAGAGAACAATACTTAATTGTTATTATTCTATACATTAATTACTTTTTTGTTTGAGTATATCATATTTTTAATCATACAGCATAATTTTTATGTGTAAATTAAAAGTAGTATTTTGTATATATCTTCATTATGTATATATTTTTGTAACTTCTAGTTTATAATAAATAAATATTTGAAATTTCATTATAAAAATTAAAAAGTTTCATATTAATAGTTTATTTTTATTTCTAAGTTTTGTTTAATATTTTAACTATTAGTTTTTTTTTTCATGGATTTTAAATTAATTTTCAACTTTTTTTTTATTTAATTAAAATTAATAGAAATTATTCTATTTATTATTATTAAAAACTATGGAGACTGGCTGTTAGATTACAAATTTTATGTACATAATTGTATGTATAATTTATTGTACTAAAGCTGTGAAATTTGTAAATTAATTTATTCAATTGGAGTTGTCATTAGGAAATTTAGTATTTTGATTGTATTCAGGATTTTAAACAACTATACCTTGAAGATTATTTGGTATTTAGTTTATAAATACATTTGTTACCCAGTACATCTCATGCAAACAGAGTAATTGATACATTGTGGGTTCACAATAAACGACTCGAATATTTGCAAAATATATTTATTATTGGAAAAACAATTTTTGATTTTTTTTAATTACAAATAATTCTTGATTTATCAGCTAATAACTACTTCTTAGAATCATCCCTTTTAACTTATAGGGGTGTCAACTTTATTTTTTCTAATGGAAACATACATACATAACAAGATAATAAATTAGGAAATAATCTAATAAAGAATGTTACTGGTCGATAACAATTATGGACCAATATTTCAAAAGGTATTAACAATTTAAAGTAATGACTGAAGGTGTGGAGTGAGTTCTATTATTTTTGTCACTAGTCATTTTCCGGCCATACTCTTCGTCCCGCCTAGGTATAAAAACGACAATAACATCCCAAGTACTGGTATAAAAGTTGTTATCAACCAGTAATTTTTTTCATTAGACAATTTTCTATTTTATTAGTTAATTCAATATATATGTTACCATTTAAAAAAATAAAGTTGAAACTTCTATAAGTTATATAGGGATGATCCTGAGAAGTCATTAATAGCTAATAAATCATAAAATATAAGTAACCAAAAACAACTAAAATTTTTTTTCAGTATTGTATATTATTTTGAATATGGCCTTTGGTATATTAAATTATTTAATGTAATGCATTTTTTTTTTTATAATTCAATGAAAATTGATTTTTAGCTTCGATGCAAAGCTGAGAAGGTATTAATTTTACCATGAAGTATTTATTTTTATTTTGTGTGTCTATTACCACTCGTATCGGCTATCATTAGACCGATTTTTATGAAGAATATGTCATAAGATCACAAATTGTATCTAGTCGAATACATTAACCTTAAAAATTGAAAAAAATTACCTCGTTCCTTGTCAATAGGGGATATCCCTAAAATAATTACAATTTTAAAAACGGTAACACAGTGGGGTCGTGGCACAGTTGGGACGACTATAAATGATATCTGACAGTGATTAAAATCACTATCATAAGAAACGTTCTAATGCAAATCTGTATATAGTGTTTAATTTTAAGAAATTGGTGGATCATTTCAAAAATAAAATTAACTCTTATTTTTTTTTCTACTTTGACTGCCATTTGCAGATAGATACACAACTTTTAGTACATAAAATAAACCTTAAATATTTTAAGATAAACAAACTAAAAATAAGCTTTAATTTGACATACGTTTCAAGGACGCAGTATTTTCGGAACATTTTCAAAAGTTAAATTGAAAAAAATAGTTTTTGAAAAAAGTTGTTATTTTAAATCCACCCCTGTAAGCAGATTAAGTATTAGATTTTTCAATAAAATGATATCAAATAAAAGAGAAATATCTAAGATTTCAATAAAAAAAAAAACCCAGCACAGTGGGGTCGCGGCATAGTGGGGATGTTGCATAGTTGGGTCCAGTATAGATTTAATCTGACAGTGATTAAAATCACTATCATAAGAAACGCTTCGATGCAAATCAGTAGATAGTGTTTAATTCTAAGAAATTGGTGGATAATTACAAAAGCTACATTATCTGCTAGTTTCTTATTAATACCCTGATTAAGATAAAGTATGTCGAATGAAAAAGGGATTATTAAAAAATATTATTTCTCATAAAAAAATTGTGTTGATTCGTACACTTTTCAATGAGTTATAGCATTATAAAGTTAAAAATGTAACCAACCCAACCCAACATCAACTCCTATTTCCTTAATTATATCCAGATTAGTAATTATTTTAATTATATATTATATAATTTTTATAATTAATTATTTTCAAATTATTATTGATTTTTAATATGTTAAAAGTAATCATTTTGAACCTACTTCTTTTTGTTCTTTAAAGTGAAAGTTTTAATAAAAAAAAAATGAATTTATTACCATAACTTTTAACTCAACTTGCAAGTTTGAAATAAATATTATTAAATAGAAAAAAAT
>NW_026099572.1:50590803-50596863 GCF_025091365.1 Daktulosphaira vitifoliae | reverse complement strand
CCCCCCCCATGAGCAGGTTAAGTGTTAAATTTTCAAAAAAATTATATCAAATGAAAGGAAAATATCTAAGGTTTTAGTTTAAAAAAAAATTATGTTGATTTGTTGATTTTTGAAAAAGTTATGGAAGTTTTAAGAAAAAAAAGTGAAAAAAATGACAAAATTTGTCGATTTTTAAATTTGTAATTTTTTTGGATATTTCCCCCATTTGCGGGGAACGAGGGAAAATTTTTAAATTTTTAAGGGTAATGTCTTCAACTAGATACAATTTGTGATCTTTTGACGTATTGTTAAAAGAAATCGGTCCAGTGAGAGCTGAGAAAAAGTAGTGACAGACACAAAAAAAAAAAAAAAATAAACACATCATGGTAAAATTAATACCTTCTCAGCTTCGCATCGAAGCTAAAATTATGCTGATTCGTTTATTTTTTAAAAAGTTGTAGCAGTTTTAAGAAAAAAATGACAAAATTGTAATTTTTTGGTGGATTTCCCCCATTTACGGGAACGAGGTACTTTTTTTTCAATTTTTAAGGTTAATGTCTTCGATTAAATAGGATTTGTGATCTATTGACATATTGTTTATACCGTAAAGTATNAAATTCAATTGATCTATTGACATATTGTTTATACCGTAAAGTATACCGTAGTCAAGAAATTAATAAAAAACAAAGTAAAATGATTTAATTTTATAGTTGGCACCTATTATCATATCAAACTTAATTCATCAATAAATACTTTGAAAACATTAAAATTAATAATTTTAATTATCTA
Source organism: Daktulosphaira vitifoliae (assembly GCF_025091365.1). Lineage (NCBI taxonomy): Eukaryota > Metazoa > Arthropoda > Insecta > Hemiptera > Phylloxeridae > Daktulosphaira > Daktulosphaira vitifoliae. The sequence continues at coordinate 50,596,095 of NW_026099572.1, read as the reverse complement.
TATGGAGAATGTGAGCTAAGTAACTTTTTAATTAATATAGTGAAATTTTTTTTAATTTTTGAGGGTAATATCTTCAACTAGATACGAGTTGTAATCATTTGACGTATTGCTAAAAAAAGTAGGTCAAGTGAGAGCAAAGAAAATATAAAACCAATCTAAAATATTCAATGTTATTTGATATAATGTTACTTTTTAAATGATTTTTGGTTACCTTATTATATAATGGATTAATACAATTATAATCAATTTTTATAAATGCTCAACTGATTAATTTTTTTTAATGTTTGATTGGTTTTTATTATTTAAAGCATATCATTTAAATTAATTAAGTTCTGAATATTTCAATTTTAAATTAATCAAGAGTTATATAGAAATGATTATTATGATTTTTATTAAAATTATTTATTATGATAATAGTGATATATAATAGTATATAATAGTAATTATAACATTTCTGGACTGCATACTAATCTTATCAGTACCATTCTTTTTGTGATCGTAAACTTATAATAAGAACACTTATTTAAACACTGAATGATACTAAATAATGTAAGCAACAAAGCCAAAGATAATGCAAAAGTCAAAGTTTAAATTTGAAAATAAATTTTTTTTAAATTATTTTTAACTTATCTTAGAGTTACTCATTATTAAAAAATTGTTTTTCAGCCATTTTAATTAAAAATGAAAAGATGGGTCTGAAAGTTTTAAGTGATTGATACGATAAATAAATTTTTCAAACTATCCAACGAATTAATATTAACGTATTAATACATTATGTTTTTAATATAAAACTCTAAACTCATCTATAGAATTAATTATTTAAAAAACGGTAGCAGTAAATTGGGACGTAGCAGTTTTATGATTTTTCATACTGCAACCTATTAGCGATACTCAGGAGACACCAGGTTGGCTGTTAAGTCTTCCAAACATTTTTTTTAGTTTTGATATGAAGCAGAGAAGGTATTTTACTGTTATATTGTCTTGAGGTAAAAATATTTAAATTGAATTAATATAAAATTAATATATAATTTTGGCAATATAAACATATGTTTGCCATGTCATCTGAATTTTTTAGTAATAAACTTTTTAATTCGTTTTTATAAGTATTAGGGTTGAACTTCTTGTCAAAATGTGACTTATTCATTACTGTAATAATGTAGTATATTATATAAACTCCACAGTTATAACCATCAACTTGTTTTGGTATGTTTATGGCTTTACATTGAAGCAATGATATTTGAGGAATTTTTTTATTATAAAGTTTCAAAAAATCAACTTTAAAATACCACAAAAAAATAGGTTAAAAATGATTATTTGCACTGATTATTTTTAACATACTAAAAATCAAAATCAGTACTAATTTTAAAACAAAATTTTTTTTTTGTTTTAATAATTTTTTTTATAGTTAAATACTTATTTTCTACTAGTTAGTAATAATATCAAAAATTAAAAGTGATAGAAAATATCTAATTGCAGATTTGAAAACAGCGCGAAAAGTTAAAAAAGGAAAGTATATTTTTGCTTCTAATAAAAGTTCCTTGTAGTCCAGTGTATTTATTCATAAGTTACAAACAGTTTTTATTAAAAAGTATTGTATTAAGCCCTTTAAATTTTTATACACGTTTAAAGTAAAGAAGTATATAACTACTTTATTTTTTTTATTATTTCTCCGTATAAATTACAATATTAAATTATTAAATAATAATTTCATATTATATTTAATTGTAATAAGTATTTATTCATACATTATATTTATAATTCATAACACTTATGATCACGATATAAATAAGGAAATAGAAGTTCATTTTACTTTTAGAATAATCCATCAATTTCTTAAAATTAAACACTATCTACAGATTTGCATCGAAGCATTTCTTATGATAATGATTGTAATCACTGTCAGATATCATCTATACTTGTCCCAACTTTACCATGTCCACACTGTGTCGTGACCCTAATGTGATACCATTTTTTGATATTATGTTAGTTATTTTTACATATTATGTTTAGTTTATTAAGCATACTTCTATTAAAATACTTTCTGTCGAATTCTTTTATCTTCAATACAAAGCTGAGAAGGTATAATTTTACCCTGATGGTTTTTCTTTTGTGTCTGTCGGCACTTTTTCTCATCTCTCACTAGACGGATTTATTTCAACGATACGTCAAAAGATCACAAATAGTATATAATTGAAGACATTACCCTTAAAAATTGAAAAAATTTCTTTCGTTCTCCGTAAATCTGGGGAAATCTCCAAAAAAAATTACAATTTTTAAAATCAGTAAATTTTTTTATTTTTTTCACTTTTTTTTCTTAAAACTTCCATAACTTTTTTTACATTGAAAACTTAGAAATTTTTCATTCATTCGATATCATTTTTTTGAAAATCTAACACTTAAACTGCTCACAAGGGGTATTTTAAGAAGCAACATTTTTACAAAAACTAACTATTTAAACTTAACTTTTGAAAATGTTCCAGAAATACTGCGTCCTTTAAACATAAAAAAGTCCATTAAATAGTTAATATTTGAGATTTAAATTTGAGTTATTATTCTTAACTCTAACTGTATGAATTGTTTTGAAAATTACTTTTATTAATAGTTGGTAAAAATATTATAGTTATATAAACAGTAATCTTTTTATCTTTTAAATTTATATGTAGATATTGTCTGTAGATAATTATTCTATAACTATATGTAATTAATGCAATTAAATTTTCTTTTGGTTTCTAGAATGTACATATTAGAATTATTTAAAATGATTTTGTTATGCTAAATATTTATATGAGGCACCTAAATCTGAAGAGATTAAAATAACAAAAAACCCAGCACAAGGGGGTCGCGGCACAGTGGTGACGTGGCATAGTTGGATCAAGTGTAATGATATCTGACAGTGATTAAAATCACTATCAAAATAAAACGCTTCGATGCAAATCTTTAGATAGTGTTTAATTTAAAAAAATTGGTGTATTATTCCAAAAGCTACATAATCTGCTAGTTCCTTATTAATATCCTGATTAAGATAAAGTATGTCGAATGAAAAAGAGATTATTAAAAATTAGTATTTCTCATAGGAAAATTATGTTGATCCATACACTTTTCAATAAGTTATAGCATTATAAAGTTAAAAATGTAAAAAATAAAATCGAGAATGTTTACACGAAAATAGCATTCGGTAGCCATTTTTACCACGATGACAAGGCCAGAGGTCAAATTTTTTTTTTTCATAATTAAGTATATTACATTATCTTTAATTTAAAATATATATAAAAGTGTCAGATATTCCGGAACATTTTCAAAAGTCAAATTGAAAAAGTTCTATTTTCTATATGCATTTTTATGTTTTGAACATTATATTAGGAAAATGGTCCGATTTAAAAAAAAAGTATGTCGAATTAAAGGAGTATATAAATATTATTTCTCATAAAAAATTGTATTGATCCATACATTTTTCAAAGATTTATAGCGTTATAAAGTTAAAAATATGAAAAAGAATTTTTTTACAATAATCGTATTTTATCTTCGATGTGAAGCTGAGAAGGTATTGGTTTTACTAAGATGTGTTTTTTTTTTTTTGTGCCTGTTACCACTTTTTCTCAGCTCTCATCGAACCGATATCTTTCAATGATACGTCAAAAGATCACAAATCGTATCTAGTCGAAGACATTACACTCAAAAATTGAAAAAAAATTCCCTCGTTCCCCGTAAGTGGGGAAAAAATTACAAATTTAAAAATCGCTAATTTTCGAAATATTTTCAATTTTTTTTCCTTAAAATTGCTATAACATTTTTAAAAATAACCAAATCAATATAATTCTTTTTTTTATAGATGCATGATGTCTTTACCTATCATTTGGTATATTTTTTTTATAAATCTGACCCTTTACTTTTTCACAAAAAATTAACATTTTCAACTTAACTTTTGAAAGTGTTCCGGAAAGTCAGACACTTTTATATATATCTTAAATTAAAGCTAATGTAATGTACTTTATTATGCAAAAAATTTCGAACTTTATTTTGTCTTTGCGGTGAAAATAGCTACCAAATGCTTTTTTTGTGTAAACATTCTCGATTTTATTTTTTACATTTTTAACTTTATAATGCTATAACTTATTGAAAAGTGTATGGATCAACATAATTTTCCTATGAGAAATACTAATTTTTAATAATCTCTTTTTCATTCGACATACTTTATCTTAATCAGGATATTAATAAGAAACTAGCAGATTATGTAGCTTTTGGAATAATCCACCAATTTTTTAAAATTAAACACTATCCAAAGATTTGCATCGAATCGTTTTTTTTTATAGTGATTTTAATCACTGTTAGATATCTTTATACTTGATCTACCTATGTCACGTCCCCCACTGTGCCACGACCCCCGTGCTGGGTTTTTTTTTATTAACTTTGATGACTGTTTTCACCATGAAAACAAAAGAAAGTCCGAATTTTTTTTTTTAATATTAAAGTATATTACATAAGTTTTAATTGAAGATATATATAAAGTGTCAGACCTTCCGGAATATTTTCAAAAGTTAAGTAGAAAAAGTAAATTTTTTGTGAAAAAGTTATCATTTTAAATCCCCCCCTGTGAGCAGGTAAAGGGTTAAATATAAACAAAATATATACCAAATGATAGGTAAAGACATCATGCATCTATGAAAAAAAAATTATATTGATCCGTACATCTTTCAAAAAGTTATAGCATTATAAAGTTAAAAATATAAAAAAGAATTTTTTTACAAAAATCGTATTTTTTTTATAAACTTTGATGTCTGTTTTCACCATGAAGATAAAATAAAGTCCGAAATTTTTTTTTTGCATAATAAAGAACATTACATTAGCTTTAATTTAAGATATATATAAAAGTGTCAGACCTTCCGGAACATTTTCAAAATTTAAGTTAAAAAAATTAATTTTTTGTGAAAAAGTTATCATTTTAAATCCCTCCTTGTGGGCAGGTTAAGGGTTAAATTTATGAAAAAAATATACCAAATGAAAGGTAATGATATTATGCATCTACATAAAAAAGAATTATATTGATATGTTCATTTTTGAAAAAGTTATGGCACTTTTAAGTAAAAAAAATTGAAAAAATTTCGAAAATTAGCGATTTTTAAATTTGTAATTTTTTTGGAGGTTTCACCCTTTTACGGGGAACGAGGGAATTTTTTTCAATTTTTAAGGGTAATGTCTTCGACTAGATACGATTTGTGATCTTTTGACGTATCATTGAAAGAAATCGGTTCGGTGAGAGCTGAGAAAAAGTGGTAACAGACACAAAAAAAAAAA
>NW_026099572.1:50554934-50590751 GCF_025091365.1 Daktulosphaira vitifoliae | reverse complement strand
ATAAAAAATAAAAAATAAACACATCTTAGTAAAACCAATACCTTCTCAGCTTCGCATCGAAGCTATGTTGTAATAGGCCCTTCACACAACCGAACAAAATGTTTATCTGTTATTCTTTCATCTTCTACCCACACACCAATAAATTACAAAACACAATCAACACTTTCTATCACTGACTGCAGATACACACACAACTCACACAATCACGCCATGCACACACATCCGTTCTTTCCCAACATGTACAACCCCGTAGTTTTACAAAATCCTTCTACAATGTCAGCAAAATAGCTACAAAAGAATCTAAATAAATGTAAGGCCGATGGTCATGTACGTGTCTGGAAGGGGACTTTGGAAGGACACCAAAGGACTCCATGGGCTCGTCTGACACGGCCTGTTCCGATCCAACCGACATACGAACACGTCGCGATCATCGTCCGGCTCTCTTTCGCCTTTTAAACCAATTTTGTATTTTTTTAGTTTTGTTTATTTTTCCTTTACTATTATTGTATCATGTGTTTTTAATAATAAAATAATCGAAGATATTTCTTTATACAAATTGGTTATTATAATTCATACTTTCTTTATTGTTCCACGAGTAAATTATTGTATAAATGAGGATTATATGATTAAGGTAAGAACATCCTAATTTATTGTGCATGTATTTAAGTTAGCAAGTGACCCTCGAACAACACACCTCGAGAAAAAGGATAGTTCTTATTTTGCGATACTCCTATAACATTCCCTTCCATCATATCTTATCCCTTACCTATTTTTTTGTTTTACAACACTAAAAAAATGATTTTTAGTTTCACCTGAATTTAACAAACGACATTTACAATTATAATCAAATTTTACAATACGCTCAATTGAGTAGAACTATTATTTATTGGTTTTTTTAGTTAAAGTAAATCATTAAAATTAATTCAGTTTTGTATATTTCAATTGTACAATTTTTTTAAACACAATTAACAAAAGTTAATTATAATTGATTACTATGATTTCTATTTAATTGATCTATTACGATAAAATCGTAAAAAAATCGAGCTTTTCTGATAAATTTACTGTAAATAGTAATTATAAAACTTTCTGACTGCGTACTCATCTTACCAATACCATTTTTTTCTATTTAATGATATAAATTTCTAACTTCCAAGTTGAGCTAAAAGTTATAGTAATAAATCATTTTATTTTTATAAACTTTCACTTTAAAGGACAAAAATAAATAAAATAAAAATATTACTTTTAATATATTAAAAATCAAAAGCAATAACAATTTTTAAACAATAATTATAAAAATTATATAATATATAATTAAAAAATTATATATTATATTTTTGAATATAAAAATTACTAATCATGTTATAAATAAGAAAATAGGAGTTCACTTTGCGTTTGTAATTATCCACCAATTTCTTAGAATTATATACTATCTACAAATTTGCATCGAAGCATTTCTTATGATAATAAATTTAATCACTGTCAGATTTAATCTATACTGGACCCAACTATGCCACGTCTCCATTGTGCCGCAACCTTACTGTGCTGGGTTTGTTATTTTATACCTGTTGCCACTTTTTTTAACTTTCACTGGACCGAGATCTTTCAATGATTTGTCAAAAGATGAAAAATCGTATCTAGTTGAAGACATTGCTCTTGAAAATTGAAAAATATTCCCTCATTCCTCGTTATTGAGGGAAATCTCCAAAAAAAATACGATTTTTAAAATCAGTAATTTTTGACATTTTTTTTCACTTTTTTCTGAAAACTACCAGAACTCTCTCAAAAATTAACAAATCAAAATAATTTTTTTTTTTATATTGAAATCTAAGGTATTTTACTTTTATTTTGTATAATATTTTTGAAAATCTGATCCTTTACCTGCTCACAAGAGGGGATTCAAAATGGCAACTTTTTTTTTACAAAAATCAACATTTGAAAATTTTTCGAAAATACTGTGTTCTTTTAACATTTGTCAAATTATAGCTTATGTTACGTTTTATAAATTAAGAAAATATATGTCCCAACTTCTCTTCTACGTTTTGGGTTGGGTTGGCTGCCATAGTTAAAAAACATGCTATTTTTGTGTTCAAATTGTATTTTTTTTTTTTTGTTTATTTTAAAATACTTTAGAAGGATTGTCCATTGTAATGAGTCCACCAATAAATATAAAATTTACATGAATCTAACATACATTTAATGTAAATTTATACTTATTGTAATTATTTTGCCTCTACAAAGTAAAGAAAAGTTTAAACAAATTTTTGAAAACTTGAAAATTTGTATAAAAAGAACTTTTTCAACTTAAATTTTGAAAATGTTCTGGGGAAACTGCGTCTTTTAAATATATGTTAAAATATAGATTATTTTTATGTACTACAAGTTCAAAAAATAAAATTTGTAACAACGACTTATTTTTATATATATTTTCGATTTAAATCGAAGCGTTTTTTCTGATAGTGATTAAAATACTGCCAGATATCATCTATACTTGTCCCAACAATGCCACGACCCAACTGTGCTATCTTTTTTGTGTCCGTCACACTTTTTCTCAACGATACATTAAAAGATCATAAATCGTATCTAGTTGATGACATTGCTTTTAAAAATTGAGAATTTCCCCTTCGTTCCCTGTTAATAGAGGAAATTCTACAAAAAATTTTTATTTTTAAAATCGGTAATTTTATTGTTCTCTAAAGTACAATATTAATATAAAGAGTAAAGGAAAAAAAAGGTAAAAATCCACTTTTTCAATTTTGAGTTAATGGTTTGATTCGATATCGCATTTTATAAGTTGTGTTATCAAGTAATGAAATCTACTCCATGATAAATATTATAATTTTTATAATATATAAGTGTCTATTTTTGTTTTACCATTAAAAATTTATAGGAATTAATAACTATCATTTTGTTTTCCTGGAAATTACAGAAATGAATCATTACCGTTTTTCTCCTGTATCTTTTATAAATTTATTTACACTTCGTGCTTTATGTTGCAGTTTGATTTACATCTTACAGTAATAACAAAATATTAAAAATAAAAGTAGATACGGCGCAAGTTGTAGAGCAATAATAAAACAATGTTTTAAAATGTGTAGAACTAGCTTTCTTTGTAGTTGTTAAACATTATTCCGTAATTGAGTTGAATGTAGTGCGCATGTGCTAACATTTTGCTATTATTTTGATACTGCGTCGTTGTCAGGTCTCTACTCGTAATTTTCTATTTGTTTGATTTTCAGTTGTACTGATCTCGCTGTTCTGATTGCAGTTAGTGTCTCTCTTTTGTCTTCGTTAGGCGTACGAATTTAGAGTACTTTAGCTCAAAATATTTATTCGTTTGATAAAATTATTTTTGTTTATTTTTTCAATCAACTGAGTATCATACTTCGTTATTTTAATAATTAGTATGCCATTTATATCTAAAGATTGGCGATCTCCTGGAGAGGTATGGGTAAAAACAAAGGAAGGTTGGGAAAAAAAGAAAATTTTGGAGTGCTGTAATTTTCTTCTTCAACAAGATAATGTACTCAATGGGTAAAACTAGTATTTATTACGATTTATTATTATTTTTTATTGAACTTGTTGGATATTAAAAAAGTAACTAGAAATATTTTATTTTATTTGCACTGTTTTAAAAACAAAATAATTGAAATAACAGTTCGCTATTTATACATTTTAGAATTACAATTTCTGAAGCTTGCCGCGGTGAAAAGTCAAATGACCATTGGTAAGATAAATCATTTTTATATTTTAAAGATATTATTAGCTAAACAAAATTAATATAAATGAGAAATGTGGTTTTTTGATTATTATGAACTTAATCCTGTATGTTTTAAATTTAGAATTTATATTTGGATTTTAAGAAAGAGTAAGATAGTGTACATCAATGTCTTACTTTTTTCCTATATGCCTAGTTGAATTTCCTACGCTACTAGACATTTAATTTTAAATTCACCAGCAATTTGCTTTCTTTTAGAAAATAAAAATTCAGAAACATATTAACCTAGGATTAGTTAGTGCTCCAGTTTCCAGATACAATTTTAACAACAAAAATCATACTAATGCTTATGCTTATGAAATTTTACCTCAATTCATTTAAATGACATTGAAAATTAATTAATTAATATACCTTCAAAAACTTGAGGTTTGGATGTCTTTATAAATATTTTGATCTTTGTGTCCCAATTAATGTTAAGAAAATTTTAAATATGCTTATTTCTATGTTTTGAAGTAGACTAAGTGTATATCATATCTGTACTTAAAGGTTTATTTAATTTTAGTCGAATTTTAGATATGATAAGATTCAAAATTAATATTATGTTTGGTTTAAAGTATTTCACTGAATATTTCTTAATTTAATTAAAATAATTTGAATTATTATTGTATATCAATTTTATGGAAATTTTTACAAACAAATATTATTTATATTTATTTCTAAATTTATTTATTTAGTAATTTATAACCTGTTATCTAAGTAAGTTTAAGTTTTTTAAAAAGTACTAGTGAAGTATTATGCATGAGAACTATGTATAGGCGACTAGCAGAATGCTAGTCTTATTTCATCTTAATATTTTTAAAGAACTTAGTAATGAAGTTTTAACATGTAGGCTATATTATTTTAAAGTTAAATGTTCTTTAATTTGAAAATGGTATAGTGTAAAAATGTAAATTTTAATCAGTGTGCTAAACAAAATCATAATATGTTTACTTCCTCAATTTCAAAAAATAACAAGATCACTCTATACTACTTATGGTTTAAATAAATAATTATTTTATAATTTTAATTAAAAAAAAATATTGAATTATATAAGAAATTCAAATTTAGTATGAAACAATTACATATAAAAATAAAAATCAATATTGTGAATGCATATAGCTTTTTTATTATCACATTACATACCTAAACATTAATATGTTGATTACATTATATTATGTTTACAAAATTATTAAATAAAATTTATTTTATAAGATAAATTTAATATAAAACTGTATTATCCTATAAGCATACTTGATATAATAATCAATTTATTTCATTTAGTAAAACCATTTATCATTATTTGAAAAATTTAAAATTAATTATACACATTTAAATGAAAAATGTTTAAGAAATTCTTATCTAAATATTAAATTGAAAATCGCGAAATTTTAAAATTACTTTTAATGAAAAAATAAAAGTGGAGACTCTAAATCCTATACCTATCTCATAACTATTTCTCCTGAATATTGTAATTCTAACAATGTTATAACATCTCCATAATAATGTTACCAGGTTGCTAATTTTTCATAAGAAAACTATTGACATGAGGAATAGACTTTCAAAGTGAACACTTTATAGTGTAATCAAAAAATTATTGAGGAAATCTATCCTAGTTGTTACTTATTTGAAGATTTTATAAAAAACGTGTACTGTTTGCTAACTATAATAATAAATAAAAAATATGCTGTCTGTGAGGTAACAAACCTAAGCTGTTACTGCTCTAAATCTCATTCATCAATTTATAGTTATATAAGATAATAATAAATTGGTTAAATTTTATTCATTTAAATTAGTCATAAGCCAAACATAGTTATGCAAATTATGTTTATTGTTGTCGCGGTAAAACAAAGTTGAGACATGTTTAAAAAATTTTATAAGGTGTAGTGACGAGCAAAAAAATTAAATCTTTAAAAACATTTAATAAATACTAACTCTATTAGTTGGGTTGGGATAGCGTGGATATCGTGAGTCTAGGTGGAGATTGTTCCATCTCCCAAAATACGTTGTTAAAAAAAATTTAAATAGCCCTCCCTAAAAATATTATTCTAGTTTTGCCTATATTGTGACCAGTCATTTTTTTTGTACAATTACCCCTAATATTTGACTTTCTTAATGTTTTGATTAATTCACGAAAAAATGTTATATTTGTTTAATATAAAAATGTTTTTTTTATTTTCAAAGTCTTATAATAATTGTTAAATAAGTATAAAATAAAAAGTGTAAAATGACTTTATGCATTGAGTGTTTTATATAGGACGAGATAATCTCGTATACTACTATTAGGCTACTCCCTAATTTAAATATTAAGGTATTAAGATTATCATTCTAGCATCTTACGTATGATGTGAATACAATAGTAATGGATTCAATTTTTGTGCTATATAATTGTTAAAAAAATAAGTAATTCACTTGTTAAGTCTGATGTAAACAAATATTTGATGGAATTAAATTTATTTGAACATAATGAAAAAATTCTAAGAAAAATAGAATAATAGATTTTAATTATGCCAATTGAAAAAAATAAATTACTCTATTTTCCCGTAATTTCTGATGTCTTAACATATGGTTAAAATATTATCTAAATCTATGAAATCTACTTATGTAAAATAATTCAGGTTACCCATTACTTTTTATTTGGCTTGAGTCCCTTAGTTAAAGTACGACGTTTTTAAGATTTAATGAAATATTTGAACTTCATCCAAAACTCGTCACACGAATTTCAAACAAAGACAAATACTGATAGGTTTTCTTTTTGCGTTTTGATATATCGATAAAACTAACATAATAAAATGAGACGAATCATTTTTAGTATTTAAAAATTATTAATATTTTTCAAATATTTTTGTTGAAAGGTATTAATTTAATCGTTCTCACTTAAATCAAAAATGCAACAAACCTGTTGCTGAAAAAAAATGTAGGACTAGCAAAATAATTTCTCATTATACACGTTTTATTTTTCAAAAACAAAATCTGAGAAATATGAGTGAAGTATACACAGCTTCTTCCATCCTGCATCATTACAGACTATCTTTATAACATTAAATTATTAATGTATGACATGAAAGAACTTTAACTTGAATAAAAAATTATATTAAAGACAATGAATCTGGCATAAACCATTATTCAATTAAATACATATTCTAAAATTTAATTTAATTAATACTTTGATATAAACTTCAACGAAATTTACTTTTTAACCATTTTTTAATATGTTTTAATTTGGTAGGCAAACTAAAAATCTATTAATAAATAATGCACAACAATGAGATTTTTTTTTTTATTACTTATGAATTTTTTGTTAAAATTTGTTTAGCATTAAATGTATATAATAATAAGTATAATATATATAAAGTTTCTTTTAATTTATTACACATTTTTTTATTTACTTAAAGTTAAGTATTTCAAAAATCGTATAATAAATTGTATTATAATATAATATAATATAAAAATATAATATATTGTGAGGATTTGTACTTTGAATATGATATTTTTTTTGGAATCGTAATCGATTCCTAAAAATAATAATTAAATAAATTCCTTAGATTAGTTCATATTATAGCGTGGTACATTTTTAGTGTAAATGTAATGTAATTAATTTTATTCATTACTAATTATATTGTGGCATTTAAATGATTATTTTCATTATGTATTTATTTTAATACATATGTAAATGTTAACCACATTATATTACTTAAATGTAATGCTGTAAATTACACTTTACGTTTGGTAATTTAACTCGTAACATTAATGTCATGTAGAATGCTCTACGAAGCACAACGAATTAAAGTAATACAGAGATTTCTAGTTTTCCAGGTTTATTTGGTAACCACTTACAAAAATATTATATTATTTTTTATTATTATAAATTTATACTATTCTGTTAACATTTTATAATACTGTTATATTAATGACGTGTTTACGTATTACTTTTACTGTGTGACTTTATTTATTAAATGTTTGTTTTTAATAATTATGTAATGTGTAATAATTTTATCAAAAAAGAACAAAGAAATGTTACGCGTTATGACTATTGTGTATTTCCAAAATTCTCATGGTTATGCATTATATATTAATAGATTTTTGGATTGTCTACCTAATTAAAAGATATTAATAAATGAAGTCGGTCTCACTTCTGTCTTTCACAATTATTTGTACAATTTGGAAGCGTAAATAATACTAATATAATATAATATTATATCGTTCATCTGGAGAAAAAAATGGCTGACCAATGAATAAAATAATTAGGATGAATGACCGGGGACTTTTGAGAACACATACGTGTTATGTTAAAAAAAATTTATTAGCTAATTTTACTATCATTTATTTACCGTACATTGCATAAGCAAAATCTGCGATTGAAACACCTTCCACTTATTTTAGATTGGTTTACTTACTGCGTCAGTATATAGTAAAAATTAATTGATAAATACTAATTTTATTTTTTGGAAGATGGCGAAAAATTAACTTTTATATATTATGTTTTTAATTTAATATTACAAATTTGCATTATTAACTGTTTTCTATTAAAAAAAATATTAATTTTTTTTAGGGACGAAAACAAGGAAAATGAAGACACAGTCAATGCAAATAAACGTCTTAGAACAAAATATCCTTTTAGCGAAAGTCAATGCAAGTATTTTGTAATCATTTGAGGGGTACATGGGAGAAACGGTAATAGTCAATTTATGTACATTTTTTAGGACAACAAATATAAATTTATAAACTCCTATATTTTTAATGTAAAACAAATACAGACTCTTAAATATTAGAAAAATTAAAACTATTTTCATCAAATAGATTTAATTATGTGGTACTACTTCTAATGGGTAATCGAATTAAACCATAAAAATAAAATTGAAAATAATTGACTATTACTATTTTTCCTCTGTACCCTAGTCATATTAGTCATGTTCACTATTAATTTAACAGTAAATAAAATCTTTTTTTTTATTAGTCATTAATTGAATACAATAATATTACACAAATATTTGTTTACTTAAAATTTATTTATAAATAAAATTTTCAATTATACTGGCTAATTTAAAAAAAAACTTTTTTTGTTCATATTTTACAATGTGATTGGATAGTATATTTCAAATAAAAAAGTTGAAGAATATGCAATTATTTTACACAAAAAAATTGATTGTAGGAGTAGAATTTTTCCACAAAAATTTTCATTTTTTAAAAAAGTTAAGACAAATATACGTGAATTGTTTATCCAAACTAATTCCTAATTATTACAAACTTTAATATAATAAAAAATAAGTATCTATTTTATTATGATGTCCTGTAAGATATAACCAAAATGAATATAATGATTTATATTAAAATAAAACAATGTGTGACAAATATTAAAAAGAACTTAATATTTCTTATAAACTTTTAGAAATTATTAGTTAATTAAAATAATTTCAAAATAGATACACTTTTTAATTAATTAAAAATATATTAGGCTTTAATTTTGCTTAAAGTTTTTCAAGTATAATTCATTGTTATATGTTTACTAGTTATATTATATGCACAGTGGAGGTCAAATGATTCTATGATAAAAATCATCATGGAAGCTATACTCCTATACTTCAGAAGTGTTTTATTTGTGAAATTTTAAACCAAAACATTTTTATTCATTATTGTATTTATTTTGCAAGTAATTGGGTGATTTATGATACACAAAACCTTGTACACAAAAAAATTCAATTTTTTAAAATGTCTAGAAATTTAACTATAATATATTAAAAAAAGATTTTGGTATTAAATTTTTTCTTAAAATTTATTCTTTAGAATGGCAGTTTTGGAAAATTTATTAATTTTTTTCATAAAATAAAAATACATATTTTATTTACTAAAATTGTAGATTAAAAATATAAAAACTGTTCATAATATAAATTAATGTAAAATATTTAATATATCAAAAGTTATTGGAATTGTTTTATCTCCATGATTTACCATGTATAACAATTAATAACACAAGACACAAAATTTTTAAGTTAATAATAAAAACAACTCTTATGATTTATAATAAAAATTTATTAAATATAAGGGGTATATAAAAAATAGTTATCATTTATTATTATTTTATCATTTATAAATAATAGCATATTAAAAAAAAATTAACAATGTCACAATATTCTTTAGAGTAAAACTTCTTTAGAGTTCAAATTTAAATGGGTCAAAATATTATACTCTAATTTTAATTAAGGTTAAGAAAAGATAATTCTTTAATAACTATTGAACCTATAATCCACTTTTGGAGTAGTTTCCATATTTTTAGTATTGTTAAAATAAATGATTAATTATAATAACTGTTTTTAATACCGAGGGAAGTGATTTATAAACTTATTACTATAATTGTTCCTGATTTTCCAATAAACTGTTTTTTCTGAATTTTTTTCCTAATTTCGATTTTTTGGAAGTTAAAAATAGGAAGTATTATACATGGTGATCTGTTTATTATAAACCACCCAATTACTCTTAAAATCAATAAAATAATGAAAAAAAAATGTTTTGTTTATTTTTAATTTTTTGATTTATCAGCTATTATTATTTTTGCATCTATTGATCTTTTGTTTAACTATCCTCTCTAAATTAGTGTGTTTTTAACAAATTCTCATTAACCACTAAAAAAATTATTTTCTTAATATAAATAACTATTAAAGTTATGATTTAAGTATTTATTTTTTTATAAGTGATGTGAGTAAGACAACTCAATCACCCGGTTAAGTAAGGAGATGGTAAAAGTACAATTAACTAGACAGCAAAATAAATTCATTAGGTGTTATTAATTTTGCTTTAGTTTACTTGCTTAAAACATTTACTGCTCTAAGTAGTATTTTGAAGACGTAATTATTTTTATTGTTATTATTTCTTATCTCAATTTTATATCAAACAAAAGTATGATTATCCATGTCATTATTTAAACTGAAAAATATCATTACTTTGATTTATTTTACTGAGAAAATATTTTTTACTATATAACAGAAACAAAATCCTTCCTATACGTTTACTTTTATAACTATTAATTTATGAGATAACCAATATATAATAATATGTTGTTTTTTTTTTAGATGATGGTGTCATAAAACCTCATTGTCATATTACAATTAAATGCACTAAAGAGGTAAAAAATATTATTATTTAATTTTAATTATTATTAAATACTAGTATAAATACGAATTAGCTATTTCATGAACTAATATTGTATATAAAAAATCTTTATATTTTGGCACTTATTTTTATAGATTGCTGGATTTAATGGTTTAAGTGAAGCACTCAAACGTTTAGATTTTCGTTCTGCTGTACATGATGTTCGTCGTTTCCATTATATCATTAAACTTCTTGATTTGCTGGTTTCTCCTAGATTGAATGCTTTATCAGGATGTGCTCAACGTGTCCTTTTTAATATAATAGAAGAAGTAGCACGTCAAGGTGAAAATGAATTTATTAAATAAATTTTATTGGCCTCACTATAGNTATTGGCCTCACTATAGTGTTTTCAGCCTTTTACCTTTCAGCCTCATTGGAATTTTTTTATCGCATAAGACGCCAGACGCTTTTCTCCACTTCAACCACTTGCATTTAATTTNAAATAAATTTTATTGGCCTCACTATAGTGTTGTAGAATTTACCTTTCAGCCTCATTGGAATTTTTTTATCGCATAAGACGCCAGACGCTTTTCTCCACTTCAACCACTTGCATTTAATTTTGTGTCTTACATCCTCGTCAATACCACCGTTCTTTTGCACAACTGACCCTAAATATTTAAAACTTTTCACCTCCCAATCATGTCCTCACCAATTGTCACTGATATCCTCATTTTAACCACATCAAATTCTCCTTTGTCAAACTCGTACTCTATATACTCTGTCTTAATTCTACTTATTCATAAACCCTTTTATTCAAGAGCTGATCTCCACACCTCTAGGTTTTGATTAATTTCCTCCCTATATTCTCCTGTTAACACTATATCATCAGTAAACAACATGCATCACGGCACCTCTTCTTGTATTTCTCTAGTAATTTCATCCATCACTATAGAGAATAAAATAATAGAATAATATTCTCTTTCCGGTACACCACACCTTTATTACCATCAGTCTATGTTGTGTAGTTACAATCTCACCTGATATAACTTTACAATCTTTTACTCGCTTTACTTTCTCTCTTTCACATAAAATAATCAATCTGTGATCTATTCCTCTCACTCTTATGTTATATAATGTTCTTCCCTCTTTCTAAAATAAATATTAACCACAGCAAGATCATATGATACTGTGAAATCCAGGATTTTTTCTCCAGCCTCATTCTTTCTACTAAAATCATACCCTCCATGTACTCTTTCTTATCCTATTCTCTCATTACCTACACGTCCATTCATATTTCCTATTACTGCATCCTCATTGCCAGGTACTCCTTGCATCACTTCATCCATCTCTCTCCTTGTCTATTTCATCATATCCTACTTGTGGTGCATAGGCACTTATTACATTCAGCACTTTTTCCTCGAATATCAATTTTACGACTATAATTCTGTCACTTTTTCTAGCTACTTCTACTACTTTACTTTTCATCTCTTCATCCATTATTATTCCTACACCATTCTTTCTACTAGACTTACCTAAGTATATTATTTTATAACCCTCACCTATTTCCTTTGATTCCTCTCCTTTCCACTTAGTTTCCTGCACACAACAAATGTTAACTTTTCTCCTCTTCAATACTCCTACTAATTCTCTACTTCTACCAGTTTATATTCTAAAATTTCACTTACCTATTCTTACTTTGTATCTATCTTTCTCCCTTTTACACGAGTCCAGCCTAGAATTAAGTTTTGATGTCCCTACACCGTTGACACTACAAGCGTTGGGTAGACTTGTACACATGACTGGTGAAACAACTACCACACAAGTTGTCCGGCTGGTATCAAACACTTTATTTCTTAGGCTTTCTCCGTTTTTAACTACTTTATTCCCTCTCACCTGTTATCCTCACGTACATACGACAATTCACCTAAATTTCGTTCAGGACACCCCATACTATTTGACAAAAATTTTATGCTGGCTGTCGACCTGACTCAACCTCATTAGTCGCCTTTTATGACTGGTAGAGTGGCCGTGGAAGTATTCTTATCCACAGGGAAAAACTGGTTTTTTTAGCAAGGACATAGTTTTGAAATAGGTGAAAAATATTCTTTTGCTTTAAATCTCTTTTCTAAAAAATTCCTAATAATAATGTAAAATCTTAAGGCTATGCTAAAAAAAAATGTAATAATATTTAATCAAGATTTCTTTTTAATGTATTCTTTGGTTATTTAGTATCAGAAAGTCAACAAAATAAACATATGTTGGATCGTCTATTAGGACAACTTAGAGATGTTGTAGAGGTTGCTTGCTGGGGCAGACCTCTAGGTTCAACTATTTTATGGGAGCAACACTTAAGTGCTATAAATCGTATTCATGAAATCGCTGACAATATAGAAATACGTCAAGTAAATTTTTCTGAAATATTATTAAATATATATTACTTTATCTGTATTTATAATTTACTGGTAACAATCATTCTAATAATTTATAGCCTGTTAATAATGATGAACCTCAATTTGAACAATTACCAGAAGAATGTGTACGTGAAGTATTATTGCGGTTAGCCGATCATAGAGATTTAGAGCGGTCAGCTCATGCATGGGGTGTTATGGCTCGTTTAGTTGATGAATTACGTATATGGCGTGAGTTATGTCAGTTCCATTTTAGTCCTCGACAAATACAATCTGTGATAGACAATTCACCTACTACTAGTCATGATTGGCAATATTTATATCACAAATTAAGAAAGTTAGTGAATGAAATATTTTTTATATTCATTTGTAATTTTAATGTTGATAAATTTAACTTCTTAAGATGTTATGGATTGCGTGAAGAGTATGCAGAAATGATTCAACTTTGTAGGAATTGTCGATGTTTATTTTGGCACAGTATTGGGCATCCATGCATTGCCGATGATCCTAATTTTATGGGAAAACTCCGAGATGTTGATAAAAATTCTCTGTATGTCCCTATACCACCACAAGCTTTCTTAAAGTTTTTCTCATTATAATTTAATATTATATAATATATATTTTCGATATACGGCTTGATAAATAACATTTAATATTAAAAGCTTTAACAGTTTTTGAATCTTTATGATTTAGAATTATATTTTCGATAATTCATACAAATTATTTTTGAGTAAAATGAAAATTACTACTTTATGGATAACCAAATTAAAAACAGAAAAATGTTTTAACATTATTTGAGAACTTTTTTTTTTAACAAATTTTTTATTTATAATACCTTTTTCAAAGATATTACAGGTGATCAAATTTAGTGAAATAATTCTTTTTATAATTATTTTATGATTCCTAGATATAAGTATTTCTGTATTTTCTAGTCATTAATTGTTTAGTTTTAGTGTCAAAAGCTCCATTAATTTCCCTAATTTTTTATTGATGACTTTAGATAAAATAAATATTAAATCATGTTATCGTTTTTTTTATAAGCAACTTTTAACATACCATTTAAAAACTACAATTTTTCTAATTAATCTTTGATTGATTGTATTTATTATCTATGTTTTTTTAATTTTAAAATTATATACTTCCTAAAAAAAAAAATTTTATCTTGTTGACATTTTTATTGTTAATTTTTCATATAAAACAATATGCATGTTTTTCTAATTTATTTTCTCCGCATTTGCTATAAATGCAAAAAAAATAGAATATAATAAAATTTTATCTATAATTATAAATAAAAAGTTATACATGTTGATAATTATTAATTGTTCAAGCATTTATAACAATAAGGACTTGTTAAATTACTAATGTGATTTTATTGGTTGTTTTTTTTATAGAAACAAACTTATATGTTATGATATTCATATATTTTTTTAGAAATAGTAAAATAATAATGTAGTGTTACAAACTTTATAATTATTACTGGTGAAATAATCAATTATAAAAATTTATGTTTATTCAAATTCATATATAAAAATTTTATAACTGAACTTCTATTTTTATTTTTTATAAACTGATTAAGCATATATTTTTGAAATAAAATTTGATATATGACCAAAATATTAAAAATAAAAAACAAGTTATAACTAGCCCTACATAAATTATAAACAAAAACAATTTGATTGGTTTGGTTTGACTTAAACAAAAAATACTATCACCTTTTTGTATATATTTACCTGGTAAATATATTAACCAACTAAAAATGTTATGACAATATTAATATTATCATAACAATAAAATTATTATAATGATATAATAGTTTATATTATAATTATACCGTTAAAATAAATTTTCAGTGAAATTGAAAAAAAAAATAATACTTATTTGAAAATTAATTTTAAATGTAAAAATTATTTTTAATCATTTTAATTCCTATTTTAATGTGTGTAATATAAGCATTTCACTCAATTAGTCAGGTATCTATAAAGATATAAAATTATTATTTTTTAAGTTTAAACTGTATTATTTTTTTTCTTGTTAAAATAGTTCATAAGCAATTTTTTTATGTTAATGAATTTAATTTTTAATTTGTGATCTTAAATTTTTTTATTTTTGTTAAAGGACACTGATATTTTTTTGTGTTTTATAATTTTGTTTTTATGATATGTAGTTGATTTTAATGTTAAGTATTGAAATAAAATTATTTGAATTATAATTTTTGTTTAAATTACTTTTTCCTACTCTTGAAATATGTTTGAATGAATTCTTGTATATTTTAAATTCCATTGTTATATTTTTATAAGTCATTATAATAACTTATTTTGTTAGTTATATATTTTCTACTGAAATTTATAATATTTCTTTTTTCTCTGTGGGTTTTTCAAATGCACCAATCACTTAGCAATATTAAATTGTTTTTTTTTATTATTATTAAGGCTTCGACATCTGTGGTCATTAGCCAGAATTACATTTATATGTACATTTAGTTTATACAATTTTTACAATCAATTTATGATAATAATAAAAGTTTATGCAATATTATATATTAAATTAAAGAGTATAGATTTAGCAATTTTATGTATTTGAGGATGTTTTCTTCGTTATTTTCTTTCAGGATGTTTTTGATGTTCTTTGGCAGTTTGAATATGAGACGTTCGTTGTTGTATTTGGTATATTCTGTAAATATATGTTTTATGGTGACAAGTTTATTGCAGCTTGGGCATATTGGTTGTGTTTCGTGGTTCAGAACGTGTGCGTGGGTGAGGTTACTATGCCTTATTCGAGTTCTTGTTAGGATTACGTCTTGTCTTCTTGTCAGAGTTACGTTTGAATGCCATTTTTTTGTGTTTCTTTTTATTTTTTCAAGTTTGTTGTTGGGTGATATTTCGTTCCATATGTTTTGCCATTTTCGATCTATTCTTTTGGTTTTTTCGTGTATGGCATCATTTGAGGGAATTCTTACAGTAATATCCATGATGATATAGCAATTTCATTATCTGCTGCTTCGTTTCCAATGATTCTTACATGGGAGGGAACCCACATGTATTTTATGTCTTTGTTTGTATTTGCTAATATGGATTGATGTTCTGAATTAGTTCGTTTTTAGTATTTGGATTTTTAATAGCCGTAAGTACACTGAATGAGTATCTTGAATGTACAAAACTTATTTGAAAGCGTATTTAAAAATTAATGTTAACTACATTGGCTAAACTAGAAAAATATGGTTAGGGAACCATCCCCTAAATTTTTTTTAAAAATTACTTTGACTTAAAACCTGTATAACTTTTTATTTTAAAGTACCTTACACGGGGAGGCCACAGATTTTCATAAAAAGTA
This sequence comes from Daktulosphaira vitifoliae, assembly GCF_025091365.1. Classification (NCBI taxonomy): domain Eukaryota; kingdom Metazoa; phylum Arthropoda; class Insecta; order Hemiptera; family Phylloxeridae; genus Daktulosphaira; species Daktulosphaira vitifoliae. The sequence goes on along the minus strand of NW_026099572.1, from coordinate 50,574,176 downwards.
TAAGACAGATTATTAAGTTAAACTTATTTAAAATTTTTTACTTTTTTTAAATCTAAAAAAATGACTTCGAAATTTTGAATTAGCATGTATTGTACTTTTCATCCGTGATCAAGTGTGATATGTGGGTGTCAAGTCGGTAAATACTTAATCTTCTTACTCTAGGGATACGAGGTTTCATCGCTCATCGAAGTAAATTTTTTGCACTTTTTTCTAAATACATTTTGAGTATAGGAAAAAAAATCAAAATTTGTTTGGTTTTTATCTTATTTAAATTGATTAACATCAATGAATTTCAAGGACTGCATCACTGTAGTCTCCTCTTCTGAGAAACAATTTCTTATTCATATTAAAATTATTGTACTATATAGTTTTTATTTTTTGTCTATCATTCATTTTTCTCAGCTATCATTTGACCAATTTTTTTCAACTATATATCAAATGATCACAACTCGTACTAGTTGAAGATTTTACCTGCAATAATTGAAAACAATTTCTTCTTTATCAATTAAGAAGTTACTTAGACCAATTTCTCTATATAGATAAAATCAAAATCATCATTTTTAATGTATTTATTGTCGAATCAGGTTTGATATGATAATAAGTTTCAACTACAAAGTTGAATGATTTTACATTGCTATTTAGTATTTGTGTAGTCCATTACCAATTTATAGTATTCTAAATTTTTAATAACATAATACTGAATAAATTATTTCTAAAAAAATTTATTTTAGGTTTAACCTGAATTTAACAATAGATTTTTCCAATTATAATTAATTTTTAATTGAATAGATTTTTAATTTCGATGTGAAGCTAAGAAGTTATTGGTCTTGTGATGGTGTGCGGTTTTTTTATGTCTATAGAAATTCTCAACTCTCACTATACCTATTTTAATGATCAAAACGTCAAAAGAACCCAATTTTAATTTAGTTGAATTTATAAGTTACACAAATATTGAAAAATCTCTTAATTTTAGAAATTTAGACAAATATCTAAAAATTAGGCCACTGTAAAAACCGAAATATTCAAAAAATATTTTCTACATTTTAAAATTGCTATAATTCTTTTTAAAACTATTAATCCTAATGAAATTTTAATATTCTTTCTTCGGTTATTCTTTTATGATAGAACAAGAAGAGTATGAAAAAGAATACCCAAGCATGTTAATATTCTTTTTGTTTCAACACAATTTTTGGATATGTTTAGGAACGACTGCGTTTTTAAAACTGACATCAATTTAAAGATTTTGAAATATAAGATAAAAAAAAAAATTATGCCGGCAACTATTCGAAATTTTTTTTACTTAAAATTGCCATAACTTTTTTATAGATACATGAGTTATTTACCTTTTTTTATAAATTACCTTTTGGTATATTTTTAATAAATCTGACCGTTTCCTGCCTACAGGGGGAATTCAAAATGACAATTATTTCCCAAAAAATTTACTCTTTCAACTTAAATTTTGAAAGTGTTCCGGAAAGTCTGACACTTTTATATATATCTTAAATTAAAGTTTATGTAATATACTTTATTATGGAAAAAAAAAAATTTCGGACTTTATTTTGTCTTTGCGATGAAAATGGCTACCAAATGTTTTTTTTGTGTAAAAATTCTCGATTTTATATTTTACATTTTTTACTTTTAAATGCTATAACTTTTTAAAAAATGTATGGATCAATATAATTTTGTCATGAGAAATAATATTTTTTAATAATCCTTTTTTCATTTAGGATATTAATAAGAAAATAGCAGATCATGTAGCTTTTGAAATAATCCACCAATTTTTTAAAATTAAACACTATCCAAAGATTTGCATCAAAGAGTTTTTTTTTTTGATAGTGATTTTAATCACTGTCAGATATCATTATACTTGATCCAACTATGCTACGTCACCACTGTGCCGCGACCCCCCTGTGCTGGGTTTTTTTTTATATTAAATATCTCCACAAATAATAGGAGTATAGAATTTGATTTTATAATAAATTATGCAGATAAATCATGTCACTAAAATGAAACATTTTTTAATTAGCATATACCAAAATATACTTTAAAATATAACCCAACCACATTTTTGCGCTTATTTCAAATCTGCAATTACACTTTCTTAATCGCTTCTTTTTTTTCAGATTATTAATACTTTGTAAAAATGATTATTTACATATAAAAATTGATTTTGACTTTTAATATGTTAAAAATAACCCGTGCAAAATTTTAATCCAAAATGTCATGTTTAACTTATTTTTTTGGTTCTTTTATGTTGATTTTTAGGAAAGTTTATAACTTAAAAATGTTGAACTTTAACATTTTTTTCTGTTCAACTGGTAAATTTGAAATTGATATTATTACATAGAATATTTTATGAGGATTTAAAAATGGTTTTGTTTAGATTGATATATTATTGATGTATAATTACAGTAAATTTATAAAAAAAATCCCAAAATTTCGTTAAAATCACTTATTGTATATCTTGTATTTATTATATATGTTATAACACGTTTTTAACTAATTAGCAATTATATCAAAAATTAGTGCTTAGTAAAAAATCTAATTATTAATTTTAAATTGTCACGAAAATGAATTTAGAAAAGTTTATGTTGTTTTCAGATGAAAATTATTTGTACAACAGTAAATTTGTTTATAAGTAACAAACAAATTTTTTTTTTTTGATAAGTATTGCATTAAGCACTTCAATTTTTATACACATTTGCCATAAAAGTAAAAACTACTTATTATTTCTACATAAAAATTAGAATATTAAATTATCAATTATTAATTTCATTCTAAATGTAATTATTATAATTAGTATTTATTCATATATTATATTTATAAATCAAAGTATTACATATAAGGATATAATTAAGGAAATAAGAGCTGATGTTACTTTTGCAATAATCAACCAATTTATTAAAATTAAACAGTGTCTATAGATTTGCATCGAAGCGTTTCTTATGATTGTGATTTTGATCACTGTCAGATATCATCTGTATTGATCCCAACTATACCACATTCTCAAATGCTACCGATTGTTTTTATAAATCATGTTTGTATATTTTGTAGGTGTATATATAATTTAACTTTAAAGTTTTTAGCTATAAACATTTATAAGAAATTTTTTATGACGATTTTTTTCCCTACTTGTTACTCTTTCATTTACTTTTTATACTTTTGTACGTGTGTTAACGTATCTGTCAACTAAATGTGGTATGTGTAAGCGTAACTTTAAAATTTGACAGTATATGAAGTGTCCACTGCGCCTTCCTTAATAATGATAATTTTTTAAGAATAAAAATGAATTATTTATAGTTGACCTTTATAAAATGTCATGTATTGCAGAAAAAATGTAATTTAATTATTATTCAGTTCAATATTTGAACTTGATTAGTATATAGGTTATTTAGTTGTCATCAGCAAGTATTTGAATCGTTCTTCATTGAATAAATTTAACATAAGGTTTACATTAAGTAGTTGTATTAATATTTTGCATAATCATTAAAAGTAATATGGGGCCAGTTTTCTTTGTACAATCAGAACTATAAAAATAATAATACGCTTCTTGATTAGCATTTTATTGCTATTATGCAAGAATATTAGTATGGTATAATTTTATGAAAACAAAATTACCATAATACATCTTAATTAATTTTTCATTTTATCAGTTTTAAATGTCGCATGCTTTTTTTTTTTACGTTCCATGAAAATTAATTTAATTTGTATGGATTCTTATAACCACAATTGTTCGGCAGATCGAAAATCAACTTGTACTTCATCAAAATTGATTTTCTTTTTAATAATTGTATCTCTAATAAATTTTACTGTTACTAAAAAACAAACAAAAAATATGTCCATCAATCCCATTATAATATCTTCGTCGGTTAAGCAGACTGCTACTGTGAGTAAATATAATTATTTTGTTTAAAATGAATAATTTTAGTTTCAACAAGAACGTTTTAGTTTTTGTAAGAGAAATAATAATTAATAAAAGAAAGCTATGTTTTAGTGATAAATCTTAAAAATTATGAGTTATTATGAAATAATTTTATATCATAGTTGTTGAAGACATTTTTATTAGTTACATTTTTAAGATAAATTATGACTTTAAAGAACAATTTATAAATCATTTAAAATATTTGCATTAAAAACTTAATTCTATTTTAAATTTGTATTTCATTAAGTACATTAATAATGGTTTAGTATGTTTTGACAATCTAATATATTGTGCATTTATAAAATTTAAAATTAAAATTGCATTTAATATATATATATATATAATTTTTTTCAGGTAATATTTTTGCATGGACTTGGAGATTCAGGGTTAGTATATGGCAATATTATACTCTAAGTTTTCATACAGTGTTATATAAAATTATATGTGTTTAATTGAATTAAACAAATAATATTCATTTCTTTAAATTATTATTCATTTATTTTAAATTATGTTATTTCAATAAAAAAATAATTTCTTTTTAAAAATTTAAAAAATTATGCATGATATTTAATTAAATGTTAAATACTATACAAGGTATGTGAAATAATGGTGAAACTGGTAACATAGAACTTGATATAGTATCACTAGAAATATGAAATTTGGAAGAGTGGAAGGTATATAAATGATTTCTTCTCAGTACAATTTTGAATCATGCTAGAGTCATTTGTTTGTCTTAACCATTTTTTTCATGAAACAGGTTTTTCTTGTACACTTCTAAAATAATTGATATCAATATTAAGAAACAGTGACATCAGGTAACTAATTTGAGCTATTGACAAAATTCTTGGAAATCTGTTGAAGTGCTGTAAAAGTTTTTATTGCAGTGTACGAGTCTTAAAAACGTTTGATAGTACATTGGGTTTAGCGTTATCATTTTTTTAAACTATGCATTCAATGTCAAATTTTTATTTTATAACAATTTATTATATATATTTATAGTACTCTCTATGTGAATTAAAATTTTTATTCAATATAATATGTTTACTAATCAATTATTCAAATTTCATATCTCTTTGTTAGTCTATAAAATGCCATGTTAACATTCTGTTAACTTAATTTATTCTAATTTTATAAGTATTATATGTTCATTAAAAATAAAAGTTATATTAACTACAAAGTTATAATTAATTCCAATAATGAATATATTTTTGAAACATGTACAAGATGTTCAATAAACTTTGCAAAGAATTTCAATTATTTACTTATTTTTTTTTAAATTTATTTCATTATAATTTTAAATTAAATATTAGATTTTATAAAAAGCTATTATTAATATTTATATTTTTTAGAAATGGCTGGGCTGAAGCTATGTCACAAATAAGACAACCTTATATGAAGGTGATATGTCCTTCAGCGTAAGTAAATTAAAATTTTAAGTTAACTTTATTTGTTTTTATTTTACAATTTTTAAATTTTTAAATTAGAAATCAAATGCCAGTATCCCTAAATCAAGGATTTTGTATGCCATCATGGTTTGATTTGTTCACTTTAGATGAATCTGGTCCAGAAGATGAGCCTGGTATTAAAGAAGCTGCAAAACTAGTTCACAATATCATTGATCGTGAAATTGAATCTACTAACATTCCATCAAATCGTATAGCACTTGGTGGTTTTTCACAAGGTGGAGCTTTAGCCTTATACTCTGCTTTTACTTATAAGAAGCCATTAGCTGGTGTAATGGCTTTGTCATGTTGGATACCGCTTCATAAATCATTCCCAGAAGTAAGATACTAATAATTTAATATTGTATATAAAGGGTACACAGAAAAAACAATAGTAGTAATTTATTTTGTTAATAATAGTATTATATGTTTTAAAATGCAAAACAGTAGTGTTTTAACAAATTAAAATTTATGCTAAATATGGAAATAAAATTGAAATATAATAACAATCTATACTTCTATATTATTAAGAAAAAATTATATAATTTATATATAGAGTAATTAATTGAATATTTATTTTCTTGGAAATTATTAAAAATTTAAAATTATTGTAAAGGAAAAAATTATTTTATTTAAAAACTTACCATAATATATAGTTAAATAATATTTGTTTCATATATTCATGGCTAAAATACCTTAACTTGAATTTTATTTAATAGAAACCCTTATTTTTAGTTTAGTAATACGATAGAAAAAAATTTTGCTCTTATAATTTTTTTTATTCAATAAATCACCTTTCTTCTGTTATAACTTGTTAAAGTTTATCAATTTTAGACTAAATTTTTATTAATAAATTGCTGTTTAGCATACAGTAATTGTTATATCTTCAAGCTGTCATATAAACATGTTTTTGATGATAATTCTTGTTAACATATCTATCATTTAGAATAGTAAAAACAAATAATGATAATAATTTATGGCACATTGAAACAGATTCTTGTTGCTTATGATATTATGAAAATCAAATTTATGATAAATTTATAATTAAATCGAAATCTTTGAAAAATTTTTAAACACCAACAGTTTTTTTTATTGTATAATCAAACCAAAGATAGAGGTTCACATTTAAGAGAATAAAAATTAAGGGTTTTTTATCTCTAAAAAGATGAAAAAAATTGATTTAACTACATACTATTGTAGTTTTTTAAATCAAACAATATTTTCCTTTTAAAAATTGAAAATATTTTATAGTTCTAAGAAAGTGAGTGTCTTATTATTAGTTGATCACCCTATAAAAATAAGCTTTTCAAAGTATAGTCATTTTTGAAGTTTTATTTTATCGAGTACAGGTTATTACTTAATAATATTAACAAAAATTATTATATTTAAATTTATGTTAATTAATAATAATTCATTTTATTTTAATCCAATATCAATTTTGTTATTTTTCAGTAAGCTAAATCTCCTGACTGCTGTAACTCTTGAATAATCTACTTTTGTTATTAGTTTAACAGCTTAAAACCTATACTACAACAATATAAATTTTGCATCACCAAAATTTCTATTTTAAATAAAAGTGACTCATTGTTCTTTCCATGTACCCTTTTAGTTAATTTACTAGGAGTATTTTTATTATTCATATTCTATACTAACAAAAAATTAACTGCCACTTTTTTATATTTTAGAGAGTATTTTAAAATTAATAATAGTGGAATGTCAATTTGATCACGTAATTTATCCTTTGACATTGTTTTTTTTTAACTTTGTTGACTATTATTGTTATTATTTTTAAATTATTGTTTCGTTTTAGGCAGCAGTAGGAAACAAAAATATTCCTATCATCCAATGTCATGGTGACTGTGATCCAATTGTACCACTTAAATGGGGACAATTATCAGCATCTATTTTGAAGTCTTTTGCTAAAAATACTGAACTAAAAACCTACAGAGGCTTGATGCATAGCTCATCTGATGCGGTTTGTATTTTATTTATTTATTTTATGATATGAATTATGAGGTTAATAAATTACATTATTAATATATATGCAGGGTGATTTATGATAAGTAATACCAACAATTTTTTCTTTAAACTTTGATTTTTTCATAAAGGTACACACAATTAAGTTTTTTTAAATTTTATGAACTATGTTGAAATTAACCGGACACATGTTTAAAATTTATCCTAATAAATATCTTTCATTAGTAATAATTTTGATTTTCATCATGGTTAATTTAAATTTTATATATCTATTTCAGTATATTTTTATAAAAAATTATTATTAAAAAAAAAAACTTGGTAGTATAATTTTTAAAAAATCACTGTATATTTATCATAAAAAATATACTACTTTTTACAAAGACATTTATATATTTTCATTGTAATATTATATACATTTTTGTTTTTACAGGAATTAAAGGATATTAAAAAGTTTTTGGAAACTGTTCTCCCTTCTATCTAATTTTTTATACATATATTGGTTAATTTAAAATACGCATAGTTGAAATTTTGTCTATAATTTAACTCTATAGAATAATAGATTTATTGTTTTGTGATTAAATTTTATAGTTAATAATGTCTTATAATATGTGTATATAATAATAAATCATGACATATTACAAATGCACATTTGTTTGAAAATAATCTTAATAATATCAGTTATAAGATATTAGTCAATATTATGTATTAAATTTTGTAATTAATACTGTGAGTATATACTATTAAGTTTTACAATTATGTTTTAGAATAATTGTGAATATTTATGTAAAATTAAGCAACATTGTGGTTCATCAAATACTAGTAATAACAAATTATACTTAATAAATATCCTGTGATTATATTTTATGTTATAATACAATTATCTACTTATATTTAGCTGTAACTTCAAAACATTTAGAATTAAAAAATTACTTATGAAAAAAATAAATCAAATATCAAACCTCTTATTATTTTTTCTTGTTACGTAATTATGACCCATTACATAATATTTTTTACTAACTATAGTAAATCAAAGTTACCGTTATTATTAGTACATGACAGATTTAGTGAATTAAGTATTTTGAGATTTCATCAGGATTCATAAGAAATTTTGTAAAATTATGACTACAGATGTTAACTATATCCGAACATCAAAAGCTCCCTTACCTGTGGTTGGGACAATGAAGTAAGCTTATTTAAAGTTAAACTCACTTTTCGTTTAGATTCTCCAAATTATTAAAAATTTACACTTGTACATAATTTTTATAACTGTTTTATCATGAAAATAAAAATGTATATTTACATTAAACATAGAGTTACTTAAAATTTTTTTATTAAAATATTATAAATTATTAATTTTAGTTTTGAACCATAACTTAAAAATTTTAATGTCTAAAACATAAATACTATATGTAATTAAATTTAACTAAAATACTTGAGTCTAAAAAAATCGCAGCTGGTAAATATTTAAGGATATAAATAATTCTATTCATATTTTTTTGACTAAATTGTACTTGTATTTTGACTAATATTTAAGATCAATTTAATATCGCTTACGATGTAACACTGCTTATCTCAGTTTTATTAATTTTTCATTGGTAAAAAAATAAAATTTCTATACCATTGAATATATTGTATTCCCAATTTTTCGTTTAGCACTTATTCTGTTAACTCAATTATTAATCTGAATTTACCAGTCTATGTCCCACATATCGATGATTAAAATGGCGTTGACAGGTCATCTTGGTCAAAATATAAAATAGGCGGTGTTACATCTTACGTGATCATTTGACCAAACATAATTTTTTTCAAATTCAGCATAATATATATTGTATGATTGTACATGTACAAATATCAATATTTATTAGTTAAACGTTTGCATCAGTATCTGTATTATACTTTGTGGGGCCTTTGCTAAATCATAAGCGCGATACCCCAAACTCGGAAGCGTGCGAGATTTACCTCTTAATCACGCGTAGGTATCAAAAATTATCATCCTACAATGTCCCGGGGAGTCCTCAGACCATATTAATTTTTTACATTATTAATAAAAAATATGAATTTTTAATTAAAATAATTGTTGACATTTAAGCTTATTAAATAATAAAACAATACACGGATCATAAATACTATTTATAAAATATAATATACAAAAAAAAAAAACAATTTAATTATTATAATCTTCGTAGGCTACTATTAGATACCATAAGTAATAAATTCGTATTTTATTTATATTCTACTGCTGTCAAAAATTGAAAATAGATATATAGTTGGCTATAGCTATTAAAATGTACACATAAAATAACAAAAACAGAATGTGATAGGTAACTACAAGTCAATACGTATTTATTCATTATTGGCTAATAATTATTATTATGATCAATAATGAAAGATAAAAAATAGTGTCCCTCAAAATTTGACATTGAAGGAGGCACGTGCTTATAGATACGCCCAAAAATAATTTACAATCAAATGACCCTTTTTTGCTCATATTTTTTTTGTGTGTACATCTTTCTTGCTTGGCCCTGATTTGCAAAATTAAATGTTAAAATATACTGATATGTTATGTGTTTTTTAATTTAAATTTAATTAAAATTTTTAATTTAATTTAAATTTATAATATTTAAGCCAAGCTGTTGTGGCTGGAAATACAGTTTTTGTATCTGGTACACTAGGTTATACACCTGGTTCATTGAAGTTAGTTTCTGATAATTTGGAAGAGCAAACAATACAAACTTTTAGAAATGTGATAGCTATTCTTGAAGCAGCTGGATCTTCTACTAGGAATGGTTTGTTTTGATTTAAATTTTTAAAATATACAAAATATAAGTATAGTGAAATGTTAAAAAATTATTTTTGCTTGTCACTTTTTCATGTGAAGTAATAGAAGGGCCCAGCTCAAGGTACCGCTCGGGACCCATGTAGTTAATTCCGGCTTGTTTATTAAAAATAATTTGGTATTATTATACTAAATTTATAACTGATATATAAGATCAATCGTTTATTTAATGTGTTTTTATAAAATTCACTAAAACTTTGTCAAATCAAATTTATTTACTATAAGTTACCAAAGAGTTTATATAAATAATTATATGCATATACATTTAAATAACACTAGGGAAATAAGATTTTCTTGTTTATATTTTTTATGTTTAGTCATTATTTATATTTATAGGGTATTAAATGATATTTATGACTATAGCTTGTAAAAATAATTTTTATGTGGTAATTTCAGTGGTTCAAGCAACAATTTTTCTTTCCGACATAAATGATTTGGAAATTGTTGAAAAAATATATAATCAAAGTATGTATTCGCTCATTAAAAAAATTAGAGTTTATATACAATATGCTTGAGTGATAGTATTGTAATTATGAGCTTGTATTTTAAATATTTGATACTAGAGTCGAATTAAAAAAAGTTGTTCATTGTATGTTTAAATACAGTATAATATTATCTATCAATTGAGCTTAATGTTAATTGAAATTGAACTTAATAAACTTTTATGTTTAAAACGATTTTATTATTAAAACATTATTCAATTTTTAGCTTCGATGCCAAGATGAGAAGGTATAAATTTTACTATGATGTGTTTTTTTTTTTTTTATTTATTTTTTTTTTTTGTGTCTGTTTCCATTCAATCACAGATCTCACTGGACCAATATTTATGAAAAATACGTCAAAGATCATAAATTGTATCTAGTCGAAGACATTAAGGGAAATCCCCCAAAAAATTAAAAAACCTCTAATTTTCGACATTTTTTCAATTTTTTTACTTAGAACTGCCATAACTTTTAGCTTCGATGCCAAGCTGAGAAGGTATTGGTTTTACTATGATGTGTTTTTTTTTGTCTTTTACCACTTTTTCTCAGCTCTCACCAAATGGATTTCTTTCAACGATACGTCAAAAGATCACAAATCGTATCTAGTCGAAGACATTACCCTCAAAAATTGAAAAAATTTCCCTCGTTCCCCGTAAGTGGGGGAAACCTCCAAAAAAATCCCTAATTTTTTCAATTTTTTTTTACTTAAAATTGTAATAACTTTTTTAAAAATGACCAAACCATTTTTTTATATGGATGCATGATATCATTACCTTTCATTTGGTATATTTTTTTTGTAAATCTGACCCTTTACCTGACCACAAGGAGGGATTTAAAATGACAACTTATGATAGTGATTTTAATCACTGTCAGATATCATTATACTTGATCCAACTATGCCACGTCACCACCGTGCCGCGACCCACCTGTGCTGGGTTTTTTTTTTTATAGATACCTTAGGTATTTAACAACCATTTCATATATTTTTACGAATATTTGACCCTTTACCTGCCTACAGGAAGGGTTTCAAAATGGTAATTTTTTACCATTTACAACTTAACTTTTGAAAATGTTCCAGAAAGACTGACACTTTTATATATACCTTAAATTAAAGCTTATATAATATACTTTAATTTGAAAAAGAAAATTTGACCTCTGGATTTGTATTCATGGTGTAAATGATTACCACATTCAAAAATATGCTATTTTTGTGTTAAAAATTTGGGTTTTGTATTTTATTTTATTTTAAAAACCTGACAAGGGGAGTACACTGATTTTCGTAAATATTATATAAATCAAATTAATATAGCATAGAAAGTTAAACTTATTTAATTTTTTTTGCTTTTTAAAGTAGAGAAATATAATAGTGAAATTTGAATTAGTTTATATTGCTATTTTTTTCCGTTGACGGAAGCGACGTACGGTTGCCGAATCGGTAACACTAGTGTTTTTACGCGCTTGGGGTATAAGATTCTAACCTGCTTGTGGCAAGGCGTTCTTGCATTTTTTTCTTAATTCTTTTTGATATAGAATAAATTTTCAAGACATTTGATTTTTATTTCATTTAAATTTCTTATTCATAATAAAATTATTTTACTATATTTTAGATTTTAGCTTTGATGCAAAGCTTAGAGGGTATTTTCTTGTTATCATTTGTTTTCTGTGGTCTAACTTGACCTACTTTTTTCAACGATACGTCAAATGACTACAATTCGTATCTAGTTGAAGATATTACCCTCAAAAATTGAAAAAAATTCTTAATTATTTTTTTTTTTATGTAAATACTTATTTTTTAATAACAAGTAATAATATTAAAACTTGAGTGATAGAAAAAGTTTAATTGCATATTTGAAAACATCGAGAAAAGTTGATTTAGAAAAGTACATTTTTGTTTCTGATGAAAGTTCCTTGTTTTCCAATGTATAAAACTTATAACTTTATTAGTCAAGCTCTTTAAATTGTTTTACGCGTTAAAAGTAAAGAAATATACAACTATTTTATTATTTTTATATCTCCGTAAAAATTACAATATTAAATTATTGAATATCAATTTCATACTAAATTTAATTACTATAATTATTATTCATTCATATATTATGATTATAAATCAAATTACTAATCGGGATAAAATGAAGGGAATAAGAGTTATTGTTGTTTTTGAAATAATCTACCAATTTCTTAAAATTAAACACTATCTACAGATTAGCATCGAAGCGTTTGATAGTAATTTTAATCATTAACACGCTTATATTAGTTTCACATGTATTTTGTATGTTGTTAGTTTGTAACTCCACGCGGCACGTGTTATTATGTCGCGTATGCCGTCGTCTATGACCTTGAGACTAGACCGTCGTAACGCATTCACCCCACCCCGCTCACAATTCGGCGCCTATACTATTTTTTTCTGTATAATTTTGAGTATTTGACTGACCAACACCGCGCGTTATACGCCGCGGTGCAAAGTCCAGCAAGTGCTGCCGCACGGCCGACGACGTACCGCCGCTAATGATACCGTAGTATTCTTCCTGTTGTCAAAGTGGCAACGTCAATAAACCGATCTCCACTCGCGCACCGTCGCCATCAACGCTGCTAACCTTTTGACGCCCGAGGATCACGCCGGACATCGCGTCGTCGACGCCAACGAAAGTGCCACGATATTATGCGAAGATTATATATTCTTACCATCGCCGCTAATATTAATATATATATACATATATATATTATTATTTATATATACGTATATGTTAATATTCATTTATATATCCCTACAGCCGACGCCGCTGCCGCCATATATGCCTCGCGCCCCGCCCGCCAACAAAACACAGCTATACCTCGTGCATGATACGTTTACGTACTTAAGTCGCTTTACATGTATATATATATATATTTTAATTACTATTAAAACTTATATATTAATACGCTTTATTCTCATTAAGAGATATATAGGGTATTTATTCCGATTACAAAGGATGATTCCCGTATCGTCATTTTACGTCACTACCTCCACGTTGCGCGCCTGCTGCTTTCCTTGGATGTGGTAGCCGTTTCTCAGACTCCCTCTCCGGAATCGAACCCTGATTCCCCTTTACCCGTTACAACCATGATATTGATAGTAACTACTATCATAACATGTAACTAAAAAGTGAAAAATAAATATAGTTTAAAAAAACTAAAAAACACGCTTTTAAAGAACATCGAACTAAAAAGTTAAAAATAATTTTTAAAATAAGCGTAAAACAAAATAATGAACGAAAAGTACTAGTATTATTGTGATAAAAGCGTGGGTGCTTTGTGCTATATTTTTCGTATATTGAGCGCCCGACGCTTTTATCACAATAATACTAGTACTTTTCGTTCATTATTGTTTTACGCTTATTTTAAAAATTATTTTTAACTTTAGTTCGATGTTCTTTAAAAGTGTGTTTTTTAGTTTTTTTAAACTATATTTATTATCATATCATCTATACTTGTCTCAACTATGCCATGTCCATACTATGCCGCGACCCTATTGTGCTATCTTATTTTATGTTTAACGTTAATAATTCTTGGAACATAAGTNTCATATCATCTATACTTGTCTCTACTATGCCATGTCCATACTATGCCGCGACCCTATTGTGCTATCTTATTTTATGTTTAACGTTAATAATTCTTGGAACATAAGTGACTATTTTTTACTTACATAGAATTTATTCAAATTGAAATTTGAAAAAAAATTACATTTATTTTATTGAGAATTGTTTTATGTTATATATAGTGCCATTTTTTATGCATTTTTGGTATAATGTTTTTTTATCCCATTTGATACTGGTTTATCAAGTATTATAAAAATTAAAAGAAATATAACACAGTAATATCAATAACTTAACTATCTGTATTATCTTTGTTAAAAATGTATAGGAGAATGGGACACAAAGGGTTTTTGTATCTCTAACTCTAGTGAGGCTCAGAAACGTCCCCTTTATGATTTATCCGAAGAGTATGTTATTGTATGATGCCAAGCGGTTATAGTCTCCTCTGTGCTTTCAGCATTTTAAGTTTTAAGATCGACACATAAATGCTCTCTATATAGACGCCATATAGGCGTAATCACAATTAGTAGCGCAACTAGAAATCTTTTCAAATATATATTTTTATTTTACAGTGTTTGGTTCTAAAACTGGAGCAAAAACATACTTGCAGCCATCGAGTATGTATCCTGTAAGTTTTTTGACTTGATATCGATATTGTATGGTCATGTTGACCTATTAATTATTATTTATATTATTTGTATTTTTACCTTTTCAGTAGTAGTTTTTGTAGTCGTTGTCAACGTGTTTTTATTTATATACATACTGAGCAGGCTAAGGGGAAGCAACGGATGCATAAAATTGCCCTAGGGCACAAAAAATATGAATACATTTTTTTGCATATGATGATGTATCTTGTTTAAAAATTTATTAAATAGTGTCGCCAAATATATGAGTATTCCAGGACACTAATGACAGTTAGCACATAACTGTATATATATATATATATTAGTTTAATATTCCGCGAATAAAATTTATTGAATTGGGAAAATTAATATTTATATTTATTTTTTCTGAGTTTTTAGTTTGAATATTTGTTAGTTCTAAATTTATATTTTAAATATAATTTTGGTTTTAAAATAATTTGGATAATTTATAGGAATTCAATGTCATATTTAAGAATTTATTATAAAGATGTACAAATATCATTTAGATTTAGAGTAGTGGTCTTTGTCATTTCGTTCCCTTAAACATGATTTTATGTCAATGAGGAGAGGTATCCGGATTCCAAAGTGTCCCCTGTTAATACGCCACTGCAGAAATAGGATACAGAGTTGGTTATAAATCATAACATGTGACTTTTTACTTAATACAAATTTTGGAAATAATGCTTCTTTAAATATCAAATATTGAATAAAAAATGTTTGAAGTTGTTTTACAATATTTCAGAGGCCCAATTTTTATGTTATCTTATGTTAGATGACAACGTATAACACAACTGTCATTATGTCAATAATCTTGTTTGTTTCTAACAAAAAAAACTAATTAATTTCTTATTTCCAGGATGTGAAAATTCAAATGGAAGCTATTGGAATAACTGGAAAGATGGAAGTTGAAATTAAATATGATCAATAAATAGACTTGGAGTGAATGAACACAAAAATAGAGTTTTTCATCTTTTAAAGTTCTTAATAATTTATATTTTGATGTCATACTCATTAAGATAATAAATATATGTTCTCTAAAAAAACTAATTGTTTAAAATGCTATAAAATAATGATTATTCGATTAAATTACTTTTATTACAATTAAATGTATTTAAAATAAACTTTTTAAGTACAAAAATTTTTTATAAAAAACGGTAGCACGGCAGTGCTTGACGAGCATTGTCTCGAGTTCAAAACTAGGTCACGGGTGGTTTATTTACTGAGCGAGAGTTCATTTCAGTAATTAGAGTCACCACCCCTCTCTTTGCCGATGGACTAACCACCCATCTCGGAGTATCAATGGTTAAGAAAACTTCCTTTGGAATGGTCTTTATGACCTTCAATGAAAATAAAATAAATTATTCAAATTAAAAAAAAATGTTAGGATAAATTTCCTCACGATGAAATTAATTATGAATAAAAAATACGTTTTGATTTTCAATAGAAAGAATAGTAGAGAAGAGTCGCTTAATTTGGATCACCCATTTTTTTGAAAAATCCTATTATAATGCTTTACTGGTATGTACTTGGGTTACGATGTAGGTAAAATTATCCCATATATAATATAATATGTTTCAATTCCTTCTTAAATTGAATATAATTGGTGTAAAATAAATCTTAAGACTTAAAATGAAATCTTTACTCATACTAAATTTTGCAAAAATAAATAAAAATAATGATTTTCATTAAATTTAATAAAAAAATGATATGATTAAAAAAAAGGAGAATATTTTACTAGTTTAAACACTTAAACAACTTGGATTTACACAAATATGACAAGATTTTGACCAATATCGATAATCAATGGAGAGGAATGAAATTCATCCTCTAATTTTTTTCTTCTGGTTTAGACGAATTTCCAGAAGCTTTTTTTTAGGGGTTATAAGCGCGATCGTCCCTATGTATTGGCGTTATCCATTTGTATACTGTTACAGTATAAAAAAATTTATTCACTTTCCTAGAGAACTTCTAAATACCATCCTGAGAACTTCTTCTGATTCTAGTTTAGTATTTTCAGTGTAAATGCATGATCATATCTATATCTGTATTTTTATTGTGTTAGAGTATTTATGTAGTTTATTGTTTGTAGTAATATGGAAATTTAATATAGGATATGTATGATGGCACTCGAACTAGGTTTAAAAGTGTTGGTGAAATAAAGTAAGACTTTAGGGTAAGAGTAAAAGTGCACCAAGGTTCTGTTTTAAAGTCTTACTTAGTTTCTATATTGATAAATGAAATTACTAGAGAAATACAAGGATATGCACCGTGATGCATGTTGTTTGCTGACGATAGGAGAAAATGGGGAGGAAATTAATCAAATTCTAGAGTAGTATAGTTCAGCGCTTGAATGAAAGGAATTAAGAATAATTAGGAATAAGATAGAGTATACAGAGTACATGTTTGACAAAGGAAAACACAATGTAGGTGAAATGAGGGAATCAGTGACAATAGGCGAGGACGTGATTGAAGAGGTGGACAGTTTTAAGTATTTAGGATCAGTTGTGCAAAAGAACGGTGGTATTGATGAGGATGTAAGACACAGGAATAAGTGCGGGTGGCGAAGTGGAGAGAAGCGTCTGGTGTGTTACGCGAAAACAGAATTTTGTCGTAATATGCCCAATGTTTTGTATTACGTATTTTATATTTATCAATGAAAAATTAATATTTTATATTAATTGTATGCAAATAAATAATTTATTTATCTGTCATAACATATAAACTGTTGTATACTAGCTACTATATATGTATACATGTGTTACATTGATCATTATACACTATGCATTTTATCTTAAAATAATCGTGTTATATTCATGGGTGCTCTACATTTGTTTCTTTATATCTACTTGTCTTTATTGTTCTAAACCCCCGGACTCTGCGACCCCAATAGAGATATACATTTCTTATTTTAATAAACAAGTAGATACTTAAAATAAAATTGTCATTGTGCTAACTTACCCCAAAAACCTATTCTTAACATTTATTTTGAGTTACTACAATTTCAATGAGGCTGAAAGATAAAATCTACAAAACTATAATGAGATCATCTATGATGTATTGTTTAGTGTTAAGTGGTTGACAATAGAATAGAGCAGTGAATGAGTTTATCAGAGATAAGAATGCTTAGATGGATGAGTGGAGTGACTAGACAAGATAGAATAAGGAACGAGCATATAAGAGGGAGTACAAGTGTAGCGTCAATCGTGAATAAGATAAGAGAAAATAGACTTAGATGGTTTGGTCATGTTATGAGAAGAGAGAAATCGAAAGCTGTAAGAACAGTTATAGAAATAAATGTTGAAGGAAGAAGAGGTAGAGGAAGATCAAAAAAGAGATGAAAGGATGCTATTGAATGCGATATGAGGACGGCTGCCATGTGTGTAGATGATATGGGAAATTGTGACAAGTTGAAGTTTAGGATAAGGGTAGCCGACACCACATAGTTATAAAAAAGGCGAGGAAAAAAAAGAAGATCACTTTATATATTTTTGTATTAGCTAAAACTCATTGAATTCAAAGATACCAAAAAAATAATTACATCATAAATTTTTCATAAATAAATTAAATGTAAACATTTATTGGTTTTAAATCATGCTTACAAGTTAAGTATGAAATATGACATTTTTAGCTAAATCATTTAGATCAATCAATTTTTTGTATATTATAGTGGTTTATGATAAACTGTTATTAAGTATATTGTAAAGTAAGTCATCGTCATCTATTAAAGGCAATGCCTTGTCGTTGAAGCCACTATTCTGTGTTTGATGACAATTATTCATTGAAACAAAAGACGCACAGTTCACGAGTTCCAAGATATCTTTAAAATATTGTTTCCTTGAGTGACCTCTTGGTTTCATCCTTATTAATTTTCCTTTGAAGATATTGATTTTAAAGTCATTGAGCCGCATATGTCCAATTAACTTTATTTTTCTTGATTCAATCACCTTCATCCAGCTGTATTTCTTCTCGTACTTTTTCTAGCACTTTCTCATTTTAATTCTTGTCTATCCATTTTGTCTTTGCCATTTTTCTCCATATCCATAACTCTAATGCTTCTAGATAAGTTTATTGTAGAGGAGTTTGTTAAGAAAAATGATTTAATTTTAGCTTTGATGCAGAGCTGACAAGGTATTAATTTTATTATGTGTTTTTTTTTTGTGTGTCTGTTACCACTTTTTTCAGCTCTCACCAAGCCGATTTCTTTCAATGATACGTCAAAAGATCACAAATCGTATCTAGTCGAAGACATTACCCTTAAAAATTGAAAAAATTTCCCTCGTTCCCCGTAAATGGGGGAAACCTCCAAAAAAATTACAAATTTAAAAATCGCTAATTTTCGAAATTTTTTCAATTTTTTTTACTAAAAA
>NW_026099572.1:50519246-50554711 GCF_025091365.1 Daktulosphaira vitifoliae | reverse complement strand
GTCTGACACTTTTATATATATCTTAAATTAAAGCTAATGTAATCTACTTTATTATGTAAAAAAAAAATTTTGGACTTTATTTTGTCTTCACGGTGAAAATGGCTACCAAATGCTATTTTTGTGTAAAATTTCTCAATTTTATTTTTTACATTTTTAACTTTATAAGTTATAGCATAACTTATTGAAAAGTGTATTGATCAATATAATTTTTTTATGGGAAATACTATTTTTTAATATTCCTTTTTTCATTCGACATACTTTATCTTAATCAGGATATTAATAAGGAACTAGCAGTTTATGAAGCTTTTGGAATAATCCACCAATTTTTTAAAATTAAACACTATCTAAAGATTTGCATCGAAGCGTTTTTTTTTTTGATAGTGATTTTAATCACTGTCAGATATCATTATACTTGATCCAACTATGCCACGTCACCACTGTGCCGCGACCCCCCTGTGCTGGGTTTTTTTTACTTAAAATTGCCATAATTTTTTTAAAAATGACCAAACCATTTTTTGATATGGATGCATGATATCATTACCTTTCATTTGGTATATTTTTTTTATATCTGTTTTAAAAGTTTTAACAAAAAAAATTGTTATAAAGTATTGGATCAAGCCATTTAATTTTTATTCATGTTTTTCTTAGAAGTTACAAAATAAACCACTTGTTCAGTTTTTATTATTTCTCCCTAAAAATTACAATATTGAATTGTTAAATATTAATTTCATACTATATTTAATTGCTACAATAAATATTTTATTCATAATTTATACTTTTAAATCTAAGAACTATTAATCAGGATATAATTAAGGAAATAGAAGTTCACTTTTCTTTTGTAATTATCCACCAATTTCTTAAAATTAAACACTATCTAAAAATTTGTATTGAAGCGTTTCTTATGATAGTAACTTTAATCACTGTCAGATATCATCTATACTTGTCCCAACTATGCCACGTCCATACTGTGCCGCGATCCTATTGTGCTATCGTATTTTATGTTTAACGTTAATAATTTTTGGAACATAAGTGTTTAGTTTTTCCTTATTTTGCCGCGATTCTATTGTACTATTGTTTTTTTTAATAAATAACGCGCTTAAGTAGATATACCACTGAGTTATTTTTAAATTTTCAATCAAAAGTAACTTTAAATAAATTTATTGATATATTTTTAGGAAAATTTTAAGTTTTTTAAAGTAGATAAATTTTGTTTATAGATTTTTATAAGCTACTATATTTAAGTATATTATAATAAAATTAATTACATAAACAATTATATAAATTATTACTATTATTATATAATAATAGTAATTATATTCCATTTGTGTAGTTATATATAATTTAACGATTCGTATAATAACTGTCCCAAATGAATTGTACGATCCATTCATTTAACAAAATATGAAATGGTAAAAAAGTGTTTGTACCATAGCTGATATATAGGGAAATTGCCACTTAGTCTGGCAAAGTAGTTGATATAGTAACGTTCTCTTCAAAATCTTGTTTTATTTCGTCAGCTATTTCCTCTGATTTTTCTTCAGTTTTCTTAAATAAAGAACACAATTTTTCTTGTGTTCCTTCCATTAAATTTTCAACACTTCCAGATATCTCTAAAAACATTTGTGCACAAAAGTAAAATTAAGTTTAACAGTTTTAAACATAATATAAAATATATAAATAATTATTTATATAAATAATTATTTATAAAAATGATAATTTTTAGGAATGTATTGTATGATCCCCGTTATTATATGTCTAAATAAAAACATATGCTTATATTTTAGTCACATTTTATTAATTTTTGCGTGGAAAATAGATAATGGCCTATTTGTAACTTTTTATAATCCTATAAAGAACAATAATTTTTTTTTACCATAAAAATGTGTTACCGAAGAGTTTTGTACTATTAAAAAGTTAATTTTGATAAGAGAGGCACCTATAATCTGCAGATAAAAAATTCAAAACAATAAGAATAATTATAATATAAAAAAATTAAAGTTACTATAAAAATTACCTTTGAGTTTTTTAGACATTTCATCCAAGTTGGTTACTTTATCAATGATTGAACTTGCTGAAAAAGATTTGTTTTCTGTGTTGTCATTCAGGCCACTCAGTATTGGTACTTCTCTATTAGCATGGCCATTCATCGAATCAGACATAGGAATAGGTGTACTACCGGAACATCCCATTGTTATGATTGGACTTATACTTGGAGTATTGGTACTAGATGAAGAGACTTCCGACGTGTAAAAGGATTAAGAACGATCTAAACAATAATTGTTTATAGCATAGTGAACATAAATTATTAAACTATACAGCCAACTTGTAGAAGCCGTGACAACCAAAATACAAATCAAAACATTGCATTTATCGTTAAGCATAGCAAGTAACTTTAGTATTTGTCTTTATTTGAGTAAGTGAGCTTAACATGATATTATTTTTCGTACCATATGCTTAAATGAAATAATTTTAATATCCAAGCAAAGGTATAGCTAATTTTTTTTTGGATCATAACTTATTTCATAAAATATATTCAAGATTATCTTATTTGAAAAAAGTTTCATTGTGATTTAAAATGATAAACCTTCAAGATTTTTAGTCGAACATAATTTCAGCCGACTTAAGATACTCAAAAACGCAACTTAACGTTTATTAAAATTTAGAGTATGATCTAAATTTTAATTAACTTTATTAGTAAATTTCGATGTCTCACCATTGTAAAACATCAAAATTGAGGGGCAAATGACGTGATCCAAACTTGAGTAAAAAAATTAATGATAATATTTATTTGCATGTTTATCAAAATTGAATAATTTTTTATTAAAAAAACTGATATGAAATGAAAATGTTAAAAAAATTAAAACTTGTGTAAAACAGGTAATGATAATTTATTTATTTAATATAAATTGATTGATACATTAATGCAATGCGAACAGTTCACTTATAAAACAATGATTTCAATAAAAAAAACAGGGTTAAAAACATTTACAACTTCTTATTACATACGTATATTTATCATTTGTCTTTTGATAAAAGACAGATTATAACAATGTTCAACATAGGAGCATATGTAACATTAAAGTATTACATTAGTAACATATTTATTAGTAAACTGTTTTTCTTCAATTTGAAGTAGATTAAATATAGTTAAACAATTTCAATGAATATTTTGTCTGATCTGTTAAAATAGAATTTATTAAAATTTTCGTTACGTATGGGCATATTTTCTAACTTTTTAATTAATTATTTGTAAATGTATTTTATGAAGTGTTTATGGATTAAAAAATACTAATACAATTCTTCATTTGCCCATTGTATTGAGAAAATAAAGACTTGTATCTTATTTTTCAATAAGATAATCAAATTTGCAATTAAAACAATTTTAGGTTTAAATTTTTTAATAATTACTGAGTATTAAAAATTATGATTTTATCAAGTGTATCAGGCTATAAGTTAATTTTATAAATAATAGATTTAGATTTGATTAAATTTGAAAAATATTAGTTCAATTAGACTCAGACCGGAATTATGTATTAATTATGAATTATTCTTATAGGCCATTTAATGTACGATAATAATGGTCATATTAATTGGAGTACACATTTATTAATATTGAAATAAGTTAAATGTTTTTAATCTATTAAAATTAAGCATTTAATGAATGTTGCAAATACTGAAATAATTGATTTTATATTGTAAAATGTAAATAAAAATTGTTTCATTTTTTCTACAGCTTACATTCGTATGAAATCTACTAAGATGATTTCCAACCTTTAAATATTTACTGTATGTGCCAAATAAGCTTTATTGTCACCAAATCAAATTATTTGTTTATAGTTTCAATGTTTAGAAAAAACATTTATATAGCAATTTTTGAAGAAATATCACAGCTGTTTGTTTAGTAATGTATACATTACAAATAAATATTAAACAAATTATTTGATAGTGATATTATGAATTAAGTCGTTCTGTTGTATTATGCCGTGTTACTTAATTTTTCTTTACTTAATTAAAAACAATGAATTAAGAAAAAGAAAAAAAAAAGATTAATTACATAAATGGCCTTATAGTAAAATACATACAGTCAAATAAGATTCACAATTCAACATTTTTACAGATAATTATAATTAATATTAGAATGTAAAAAATAAATAAAACAAAATACATTTTATATTATAGCAAATCAACAAATAATTTACATTAAAACTTTAACGATAGTAATATGTATAACATTTACAACAACAAAAAAAAAACAATATTATCTTTATAATATTATTCATATTGAATTTTAAAGAAAAAAGTTTGAAAATGAAATAAAAACAAACTGAAAGACCATTAATTTTTTTTTATCACTTAAAGAGTATAACGTTCTATGTAGCAGTTAGTACATTTTTTTCTGATCTTATAAATATAATCAAATACTTCAATGCACGTTATTCCGCAAAAAAAAAAAAATGAATTCAAAAATATTGTTGCATATAATTTTTTTGATTTTTTTAAAATTTACACGTTGCTACATAATACGTTATTTTCGTCGACCCTTCACTTAACAATTTAATAAAAATTATCTTTTTAACATAAAAAAAATCTCTCAATTTGAATATTGATCGGAATATTTAGCCACAAAAATTATAAAACCTACTTAAATTATTGTTCTGTATTAAACTAGGTGTTTTAACTAGGTCAATTTTTTCCCTTGTATTGATCCACTTATTTGCATAAGTAGATATACATACTTTAGCCATGTAGGCTTACTAAATTAATTTTCTTATAAGCACTGTCACTAAGCTATTTAAAAAAAACATATATTGAAATGACCCTGAACAACAATGCCAAACATTATAAACAGAATATGATTGATTAATGGGAAACAATATAAATATTACAAAGATGAATAAAAACACATTAAATGGATAATAATAAAAAGTAGGCGAATGTATAAAATCTATCGATTTGACGCATTGAATACGTAATAACAGTTAAAAACCACTAATTTAATTCACAACTAATGCTTTATAAATGTATCGACAATTGCATTCATATAAAACATGATTTTTAAGTAGAACGTAAAAACTCATCTTTATTCAAATATTGTCATACTGCTTGACACGTGGTTACAAAACAGCATGGACTACAAAACTGATTTTTATTAAATATTTAGAATTCTTATCGAAATAATTTTAAGTTAAAATTTTGTTTTGGTTTAAAATGTCTTTTATACGAAAAATAACTAAAAAATAATTTTACAAAAATTTTTAGTTTACATCAAGATAAATTATTTACATAATGATTTTAACAATTAAAATTATACGTGAAAAATCTATAATTCATTAACAAAAGCAAATATATTTGTAAAGCGATGAATAGTTTTATTTTTTTTCAAGATATAAACATTTAAATAACTCATTGGAAAAGTGATGACTTTATCAGGAAGTATGGATTTTGTCTTTTTATGTCATTTGCTTAGTTACACAAAAAAATTTTGTTATATTTTTAAACAAAACTCGCTTTATTTGAATATGTAGTTATATTGAATACATTTTGATATGGAATTTATACCCTAAATGATTGAGTTGACTAAACTTGTTACAATGTTGAAGAGTGAATTAATTTTGATATGCCTAATTATTTAAATGATATGAACAATATTTAAATGATTTCCAAGATAGATTTCTTTTTAATTTTATTAGTAAAAGAAAATAATGTATTCGAATATATTAGATTTTTAGGAAAAGGTCAAAAATAAATTTGTAGTTATATGGTGATTTGTCTTTACAATTTTCAAGAAATATAATAATAAAGATTTAAAGAAAGTTTAATTTAATTTATATTATAAAATACGTATGTATAATGATTAGAGATTGTTTTCCATAAGTGTAATAAAAAAAATGTGGTTGAATGTTTAACTAATTAAAAAACTTTCTGTATTGTTATGAATTATAAGTAATATTTAAGGAAATATTAATTATTTGTTTGTAAATTGGTACGAAACAAATTTTCAGGAAATTTTGCAAACAGCAAAATGTATTTTCTGAGTTCCCCAATACTAATGATTATAATTCTGACTTGCACTTATCTCACTCACTACCTTGTCTTACTTCCACACACATTCTAACAATTGCAAAACTTAAGTAATTTGATAATATCCGTTATCAAAACTTAAAAATGTCTCTACTTTAGAACAAACTAAAATGAAAGTTGAATATAAAGTTAACTGAATGTTTTTATCTAAATTTTAAATGCACACTCTATACGATTTGCGAATATTTTAACAGAAATAAATTTGAAAGACAATTTTGCCCCTTAAATCTAATAGTATGTTATGATATTTTTCTTGTACTTAAACACATACACAAATGATTTTTTATAAATTTGATTCTATATTCTTAAATTTCTATTTAACTATTCAATAATTTATTGCAAAAGATTTACTTTTATTTTCAATTTTAACATGTTGGTATCTAAAATTACTCATGAAGTTACCTACGAACTACTGTAGTTAACTTCTTCGAATGATTTATCAATGGACACGATATCTGAACACGTTCTGGATAACGACAACTTACTGTCTGTCTTGTGCGACGTTGAGACAACCTTATGGACAGTCGGTGGGTCAGTTTGCTGTGGTAACATGACGGCCGAATCGATGACATTTCTAGGCGGCCACTCGCTGCTGCCGGTCATCATTTCGTTTGATGAACGCCAACCACAAATGGGAGAACCGGATCTTCTGCGAGCCACTATATCGGAGCAGCTCGAATCTTGACGCTTCTTCTTAGATCTGCCGATATGAGGAACGTCACAAGTGGCTGACCGAGTGCACCATTTGGCTCGCTGTCGTTCCACAGCGTACGCTATTACGGCGTCATCCAGTTCCACCGGTGTCTGCCTTCGAAGAACGTGTCGTCGAGCAGTATCCGACCGCCGACTTCTATCGCGCACTCTCATTGTGACGGAACACTCGTTGGGCACATGCAAGTCCAATGCCATGGAGCCCTGGGAACCTCTAGTCCTCGGGTCGTTCATCGATTCTCTACTACCTTTGGTTAGTAGTCCGGAGCTGCTGTGTCGCGTACGAGGAGGTGAGAAGAATGGACTATAGTCTTGATTATCCATTGACATAGCTTGACGTCGTAACGCACGAGGACTAAAGAGTGTGCGACTACCAGGTGACATAATGTGTAGAGGTAGTTTGTGGCGTAAGGGCAATCGTCCCGGCAATCGTGTACCGGCAGCTAGATTTGGTGCTGATGGGCTTTTATTTATTTTTTGTCGGCTACCGTCGCAGTGGTTTTGATAGCTGCTGCGACCGCTATCGCCCCTAGACGGATAACCAACGGACGTCGTTTGTCGGCTGTGTCGGTGTCCCGCCATGGTACCGGTTCCTCCCATTATTTTTAACTGATTTGACATGAATTTAGCAGCCCGATCACGTGCTTCAAATGTCATTACACAAGCTGCAACGACAATGAAACCTGAAATAAATTCTTATTAATATTTTTAATGGTCAATGTTACTCTGTATGCATTTTTAAGATACATCATTTATTATTGCAAAATCGATTATTTATTTAATAGATTTATGAAGTTCCAACATTTTTCCAGTGTTAAAAATAATTTGTGCAGCTAAATTATGTTTACTTATTTCATTTAAACATGAAAATTTATACACATATTTTATAGCTTAACGACATATTATAGCATGCAATTAATTAAGCTGTGAATCTGAATACAGTGAATTATTTCATTGAAATTAATGTAAACATTATTTTAACGCTACGTGGTAGTTACATTTTAATATAATTAATTTTTGTAATTTGATTCATACGGTGACACGTAGTTAATGTCCGTTGAACTCTCGCACATTTTTAATTCATGGAGTGGATTGAAAATATTTTAAAAATATGGCAATAGAAGTAGTAAAATTCAAAAGTTTTTATAGTAATAATAGTGTGACTTACAATAATATTTAAAAAATTATATGAATATTAATGTGTCAAGACTAATTTAAATATCAATGTATTAATACTAATGTTGTTTTTTTTTAAATATTTCGTGCCAATTGTAATTTAATTCATATTTTAATAAAATTTTGCATTATTAGATTTCCTTTTTGTTATATAAAAAATTACTCACGTCAAATTTAAATTATAG
Source organism: Daktulosphaira vitifoliae (assembly GCF_025091365.1). NCBI lineage: Eukaryota > Metazoa > Arthropoda > Insecta > Hemiptera > Phylloxeridae > Daktulosphaira > Daktulosphaira vitifoliae. The sequence continues at coordinate 50,546,558 of NW_026099572.1, read as the reverse complement.
AATAGTAAATCCCCGTAATAAAAAATTCTTATGATTTTTACTTAACATAGAAAAGAAAGTTTATCTTTTTTTTAATACGTTTTCCTATGTAAACATTGAGTTTGACAGGGTTCATGGAAAAAATATTGTACATTGTAGGAAGAAGTTATTTATAGGAGATTATTGAACAAAAATGACAGGAGGCTTAAAGTGTGTTATCCTTTCTGAGATGTGTTAACATATTGCTCATCCGGAAGAAAATAATTACATTATAGATATTTTTTAATCATAAATGAATAATAAGCAAGACATAACTTTCCCAAAAGCTTCAATGTATTTATATATTAATAAATATTGAAAAATATAATAATAATAATAAAACGTTATAATTTAAGATTGGTAGTTTAGTGATAACATTGTTGATTTACTTATTATCTAGGTAGAATGCTTAAACTTTTATTTTTAAATTCAGAATTTTATTATACTGTATTCATTAGCAAAAAAGATTTGACCTAAAAAATATTTTACAATAGTGTATACATTAGAGAATCTATAGTTGTACTTTATTAATACAATGTTTATATTAATTAATAAATTTTATTATATTGAAAAATTAGTTTGAAATCTTATTTTATGTTTTATCTAAAATGTGAATAGTACTATAAGTGAGAATCTACCCAAGAAGAATGTATAAACTTCAACCCCACATAAAAAATTATTAACTATTTTGGATAATATATTTTTTTTGTTTTTTTAATTCATCATAAATAATAAAAAAAAAATGATTACTTTATTTTATCAGTTAAAAAAGTAATGTTTTCCATTTTTTGTCAAATTTGAATTCATCATATACAATCTATGGTACATAGTGACTATATAGAAGCATTTATTCTTAAAATGTCCATTATTTTTCCATAAAGTATTTTAAAAGCACATAAACGTGAGGTGAAGAATTTGCAAGGTATACATTCCTCGAAATTTCAGAAAAATCATATACATATTAAATCATATAAATGCATATCGTTTTAAAAAAATATTTAATAGAAGAAATAAATTAGATTTAGTTCTCCTCTTAAAAAGTTTTTTACAATTCTGTGCCTATATACAGCTTATGGTTAATCAAAATCATTTTACATAATTCATGTAACATCGAATCCTGGAATGATGAAATGATGAGCAGATTGAAGTATATTGATAAAGTATAATCTTTGATAATATAAGTGATACAAATATTGTCTTTAATAATGATTAGGTTCGTATTTAGAAATTTGAAATTGAGGTGAGGTGCACAAAAAATGTTTTAATGAATAAGATACCATGTAATTGTACGTGATAATATTTTTGCTCATGAATTTCATATGATCGGTACATAAAAATCAGGCTTTCTAAAATTTCTGAAAAACAATATACATTACAATATAAAAATGAATTTTAGAGGAAGAAGTTAAATATAATAAGCATCTCTAATAGTTCTGTTGAATTTGTGTTAATGATTATTGTGATAATCTATAGTTAAATTTATGTATCACGATTCTCCCCCCAAAAATATAGAGTTTATGAATCAGGGACAACCGTTGGTTATTTAGCATACATTTATTGTCCTCTTCATTGGCATAACTAACCAGAAGCTTAGCGCTCTTAAAATAAAAAAGTAATTATCTATTATTTTATAAATATATTATTTAGGGTAGAGGGGAATTAAATATAGTCCCCTAAAAGAAGAATGTTATAATCACGTTTATGGATTGTTTATTATAATTATTATATTAACATGGCAATCACTAATAGTTTCACAATAAATACGATACGAGTTAAAAATATTGTTATATATATATAATTGAATTGTTTCCTAGTACAAAAACCATTTAATTTAATGCTCTAAAACGTTCAATCTTAAATATCTCTGTTTTAGAAACTGAAATAGTTAAAACACTTTTTATGCTATTTTTTATGATTTAATAATAGTGAATATTTTTTTTCTGTGTCATCAAATAATGATAATTTAAATTTTCTGTCAATTTTTATCTAATATTACTCAGACCACTTGTTTAGTTAAAATCTCCATATGATAACTGCAAAAGGACATATATCCTAAAAACATATTGTTTTTTAATTTTGGTTTTTCTTATCTAGTTATCAGTTAATTAGTCGAGAAAAAGCCTTAATGTTTTGAGGAATTTAATCACCTTAATGTACCTCCAATTACCTTGCAACATTACAAGCGGACATTTCATAAAATTTTTAGGGGGCTAAAATAATCTAGTAAGGTTAACATAATATACAAAAAAATAATAATATAAAAAAAATGTTTAATTGGGAGAGGGTCTAAGCCTTATTAAGTTTCTACTTATGTGCGGCATGCCGGTTAAGAAATGAAATAAAACAAAAACTGTTGTTGATATTGAATTACTGTTTTATTTCGTCTCATATTTTCGCACTCTATCTTGTAGAATATTATTTATTATTCAAGTAAATAAACCTCTAGAAAAATTTACCACCATAGATATACATACATATGTATGTATTAAAATCTCTTTTTTTATTTAATTCATATTTCTTCAATTTGGGGTATATATTTTTTATTTGTATTTACGAATTTAAATGTTAAACGTTTTATTATTTACCTCCTACACCCATTACTATTGGTCCAGCGTATGATAACTTGTATAGTGTATGAGAAGACTTCTTAGCACTTTTGGTAGCTGTCGAACTTGAATTTCCTCCATCAATTTTTGTTAATATATCATCAGATGATAATTGCTCTGCATAATAGCCTATATAGAAAAAATAATGGAAAATTACTGTTAAAATATTAAATAAATCATAATATTTCATATTTTTTTAAAAGCAAGAGTTCTGTAACTCGAATTTAATTTCATTACTGTGATTTATCAATACGATGGCACGTCATAAATACTATTTTATAGAAAAATCAACGAAAACTTATAATTTAATAAAAAATTATAATCCTAATCGGATTGAAATTTCTCTGAAAATGAACTAAAAGAAGTAGAAATAACGTTTAATTCATAAAATCATTGAAAAAGTCTGGTTGGTACACCCAAAGAAAAACCTCAATCAAAATTGAAAGAGAAATTTTATCAAGGGTTTATGATAATGTTTTATTAATACGAACAAAATAACTATTCTTATAAATAATTATTGTTCAAGACAAGAAAAAAAAATATCATATTGATAAATATATCATTGATTCAATAGTAATGATATATTTATCAAATTGAACAATGAATTTATTATATAGATCGAGGTTTTTCTCTGGGTGTAATAGACGATTTGTAAATTTAAGATGACATACTTTGTCGAAAAATATTACTTGATCAGATAAATAAAATTATTTTCATTAATTTGAAAAAGACCTATTTTTGGTTAAAATGAGCGATAAAGCATTTTGGCGATTTGTGGTCATAAGTTAAACAGTCTTAGATTACAGCCGTTTTTTCCGGTAAGCTGAAAATTCGATTATTTATTTATTTCTACTACATATAACTTGCCTATAATTGCCATTATTGCGCCAATAGCCATTAAGAATAGTCCAAAAGATAACGCCTTGCAAGCATTCCAGAAACATTTTTCTGCGAGAGCTTTACTAGCAGCACTTAATATTTGCACATCAACGTTAGTTCGGCGATCCACACCAGACATTCTATAAGATGAGCTACATTGCCGCATTACTAAAAATAAATTAAAATAAATAAGAAACCAATTTATTTTATATTTATTTATTATTTTAAATTCATGTTTTGTGGTAGGTAATCGATATTTTATCGAGTATATTTGATTTTATTTATTGCTGATTCATAAAAACATATGTTATGTATATTTTTTTGGATTGCCAGATTAAATTAGTTTTTTATCTTATTCTATGGACTTATCATAGTTTGTAGGCAATTTTATTTTTATTTATCATTTCGTAGGGAAAAATTTAAACGGGTAGTAGTTTAAATTTTTAACAGTAAAGTGGTTACCATCACAGGGGAAACTGTAAGGCTCCTAATTTATATATACCTCATTTATATATAAATTATTATTGTAATATTAAACATTACAATTAAATTTTTTTAATAATAAATTTTATTATTAAAAGATTGTATGCATAATTTAAAATACATTTAAATAATAAAATAGTAAAGTACAGTAAGGATCTAATAAAGTCGAACTAAAGCATTATTTAGATTATTGATTTGTATTGATTGAACTCTAAGATTCATTTAAATCGCTGTCGTAAAACGCTTTGATGTGTAATTAAAAGATTAAAAGATAAATAAAATTTATCTATCAAAAATTACTTGTTCTTTAACTTTAGTGTTTTATCACTTATAAAGAATAAGCCATCAGATCATTTTTATTTTTAATCATATATTACATTAAACAAGTTTTAATTTTAAATAATTTTGAAAGATGTAAGCATTTCGTTAGTATTCACAATATTATAAAAATCGGCTAATTTTACCAAAAATAATATGTGGATTTTGGCTTTAATTTTCAATACCTACTAGATATTGAGATTTCATAAAATTTTTCTTTTTTATATTAAAGAACATTCTATTAGCTTAATTTAAGATAGGTTTTTGTTATTATATTAAACAATTTTATTAAAATTAATTTTGTTTTTAATTCAGAATTTCATTTACATACTTTTAAATTAAAATTTTTAATTTAATAAGTTATTCTGCTTAAAAATTTTAAAACGATTTTGAATATGCATCATTAAGGATAAAATGTATAAACTACTGAAATTTTTTTTGTGATCACTAAAAACCACCAAAAAACAGCTTTACTCGCCTGTAGCGACCAAAACATACGCAACGAATATTCTCGAATGTTCTCGTTATCAAAAACCTTCGAGAAACTTCGATAACGCCATAAGATAACCTACGCGGGTATAGAATATTCTAGAATTAGCGAGAGCCTTATCGGAGCTATATATATATCGGAAGAATCAGTCAGTTTAGTTAGTTCAGTTCAGACTGTCTAGTCCGCGATACGCTACACGACCGCTACACCCCGCCGCTGTTGTCATCGTGTATTATGTTTACTTCGATTATTTTATTTTTCCTTACTGTATATACATATATTTTCTTTTAGTGTTTATACGTCTATTTTAGTGTTATAATTTTGTTTAATAAAAGTCTACCGCCATTTAAATAATTGTGTGTTGTAAGATATAACCCACACGCCTTTTTAGCTGTATAACTAAGAGGGCTGATTTTTAGTCATTAAATGTTTGTCCTCCATTTTAAAAAATAGTTCCAGAGCTCCCGAGATATTGACTGTTTTCTACGGATAAAAATTGTGTACCATATTTCTATTCTACGACTTTTTATTTTATTTTAATGTATTACAATTAATTATTACGTTATTTAATTAATAATTTATAAAGCCTAATACTGTTTTTTTTATTATGCATTCTTCGTAATTAAAAATATTTAATTATTTTATCATGTTATAATAAAGATAAACAGAGGCCTATCCAGTGGCGCAACTAGAGATCAAATCTTGGGGGTGCTACAATTATGAATTGCTTACAAAATCTTAGGGGCCTCCGCCCCCACACCATCAACGTTACACAAACTCAATATTTAAATTATAATACTATTATGATATTCGCAATATCATTTTTAGAAAAATTAATATAACACATTAAATTTATTTACTATTATATTTAGTAAATATTATTTTATACCAAGAGAGTAATTTTAAAGTGTTAAAAATAATTTTCGGTCAACATTTTCAAATGTAGTTAAAATTTCTTCAGAATCAATGCAATTAGCAATATCTCTTTTAATATTCAAACGACTTAAATATGTAAAACGTTACTGCAACAAGCTGCTTCGTAACCAGTTTTTCAATCTCTTCATGAAGGAAAAACTTTGTTCACATGTCGCAGAACCAAACGGTATAGTTAAAGCAACCTGCATTAACTTGTATACAATCGGAAATATTTTTTTATTTAGAATTTTTTACATTTCATCTTTACTGATTCGTAAGCAATTCTTTGCTACTAGAATTTCTGATTTTAAGCATTCGGTATTTGAATTTATTATGTCCTAAAATCATAGAATATTTTTTTAAACTTTTTAAAATGTAATGATTTTATTACATTTGGTACTTAATAACTTATTTAATATGCACCTTATAATGTAGAATAAAATGTTGACTATTTTCATAATCCATATTTATAAAATTATCAATGGCTTTAGCCATCTTAAGATATTCATTTGAAAACCTGAACTCTAGATTTTTAATAATAGCATCAATAATTGGGAAATAAATTGTTTGCCTCCAATAGGCTTCAACTGATTCTTTTTGTATTTCATAATTAGCTCCGTTTCCAAATGGAAATTTTTCAAATTATTTGGTTCGCTTCTTTTTCGTTTTGATACTTAAAACATTTTTTTAAAATGCTATAATGTTGATAGTATAATATAATATACCATTTAGGATATAACACAACCTTGATGATGTAAATTTTATTAATCAGTATGCAAGATAAGTAAAAATATATAACATATATATGATAATAAAATTAAAAAAAATAGAAATACATTGTTAAAACTATACATATTTGAAATTACAAAGACGTGAAACTTAGGGGTGCTTCAGCACCCCCGTAGTTGCACCACTGGGCCTATCTAATATTTTTTAAGATTATTATTTTTTTCCTACGTTAATACGCTTTAGATCATAAATAGTTTGGTCTTTGTAGGTCGTAACTATAAAATCGTGTTTTAATCTTTCTATAAATACTTTTTATATGTATACATTTTTTGGAAATAGAAATCTTAAAAACAAATATATAATTTGTTACCATGGATATAATCAAATGAAAGGACAGTTTTGAGCGCTCTATCATTGATAAAATCTTACACCAAAATATAGCTATATTCATTTATGTAAACTTTGTAACTGGTGCTTTAATTTTACGTTACCTAAAAATAAAAATAACTTGGTAAAACAACGTACAAAACTAGTCTTAATTAAAATATAATTTTAATTTTGTTGGTATGTTGGATTTTAAAACTATAAAATTATTTAGAGGACAAATAATGTTATTGTTATTCAATACGAAGTTGTTGAGTTGATACTAGAAAACGCTTATTCTACTCTGCACATTTATTTTTGGTATTCTATCATAAAGTATTATTAAAATACACTTCATTAAACCAACTACAGTAACAAAACATAAGCATAACTTTTTTCATAATTTTAATAAGTATAAAATTTATTGTTCATTTATTTGCAATAATTTCAACATTCTATGTTTATATAAATTAATTTAATAAAATATAGTATCAATATAATAAAAAGTATAAAAAAAAAAAAAAATGATTATGTGAGATACAAATATTGTTATTTAATGACTAGTCTTCAAAAACACTATATTCTTCACTATCTGAAGAATTTTCACTGTCATCATAATAATCGACATTTAAAGGTTTTCCTATAGCTTTCATCTTGTACTTGCCAATAAGCTTTGCCCAAACATTTTTATCAGATTTCTCCAGAACATACTCAGGATTATAAGTTATATACTTATGCTTTTTTGAGCACTTCATTAAACGTGGCCATTTGTATTTCGTTTGAAATAATTTTTTGGATTTTATGTGAATTCCATCAAAAACTACATGACAGTTAAATGACTCTTCAACTATAAAGGCATACAACACAGCTGTAAAGTTATATGAAACAGTATTTGTTTCCACAGAAATTGATATTGAGTTAATTGTATGATTAATATGGTAGTTGATTACTGAAAGAATATTAAGTTTAATATAGAGCCATGATTCATCTTGATGCCAAAAACAACGCGGAACAACTGGAAATCGATTACAGTCTAAACAGTACAATTTTTTTTTTTTTTTACTTAGATTTTGAATATTATTTTCTATAGCATGATTTAAATTTGATTTTGGAACAGTTTTTAGAACATTGTCTTCGGTGCTTAAGTTTACAGGTTTTTCTTTTATTTCTTCACTAGTTGTTTTTAATAAACTTTTCATTAATTTATATTGTGCTTGTAAAATATCATCATCATCATCAATACTCTCATCATCACTAATATGTTCAACATATTGGTATTTTGCATCTAAAATATTTTGTATTTGGTTATTGTCAACACAATCAGAAAATTTTAAAGCCATTTCATGGTTAATATTAATTTTATCATTAAATAATACAACATTATAGAAATGTCCATTTGTTAATATTGAATTTGATGATGATTGAAGTACTTTTAAATATACTTCATTATCTGTGAGTTGCATTAAATACTCAATAATATTTTGGTCCGTTAGATTATTTTCAAAGATTTTATTAAAACCACTTAAACCACATTCAATTACTTGAAAAGGTAACTGAGATTTTATATTAGAAGGTATTTCCATTAAAGATGTAATATGAACTTTATAAAATTCTCCATAATCAACATAAAATACAGTTACAGTTTCATCTTCAAAAATCTCTTTAATAAGAGCACGATTATAGTTTTCATTATCAGGTGCTTTGGCTAAACAAACTTTCCCTAATTTTATACCATCCAACTTTCTCAAATTGTTTTTAGTGAAGAGTTCATTAATATCTTTTTGTAGGATGTTTATTCTATCCAAAAATTTAATATTACGTATTAAAAAGCATCTTGGATTTTCAATATAATCTACTGTTACTTGATGATATATATCAATAGATAAATGAGCCCACTGTGGTTTTATTTCTTCCACTATATCATTGATTTGATCGTCAGCTGAAAATAATGAAATATTATATTTCATACAATCTATTAAAGATTTATTATCAAACTCCACTTCTGTATTTTCTATCCACATATTCGTAGATTTATAAAGGTCAATTAAATTATTAAGAATTTGTGAGCTTTCTTCGGCAAGTTTACGATCAATCAGTTCTTTAGGCAATAACATAGGATTCTTGTACAATTTACAAATGAAATGAGAACATATAGCACATTGTTCAATAAAAAGCCAACTCACCCACAATGTAGATCCCATCAAAAATTCAACTTTTCCAATAAATTCAACATCTGCAACTATAGCTGGTTCTAAAATGCTTCGAGTAATATTAGTAGTTGATATGGGCCAATTTAGAACAGATCCAATAGGTTTCATTGAAGATATACATATTTCTATAGCAGCTGGACTATAATTTTTTAAGCTCTCTGGTAATTCATATATTTTTGATGAATGAACTTCTACAAAAGAACCTATATCAATTAGTTTTACCTTTAATTTTTGAATTATCCACCCATTTATTTCAATTACAACTGCTCTGAATAATTCTACATCAACAGTTTCTACCATAATTAAATCACCAACTTTAGGGTATTTATACAAAATTTTTGGCTTAGAGGACTTTACAAAATTTCCAAGTTCATTTTTTATAGTATCAAAGGAATTATTTAAATTAATCCAATGACTTTCTTGTGTAGGATCTTTAGCAGTGCTATACTTATAAATTCTACCATAAAAGTTAGATGCTGTGTTAATTTTTAATAGTTTTATTGAGACGAAACATTTTTTTGGTATATTAATTACATTTTTGTCATAAATTTCACATATTTCATGACGTTCCTGACACAGATTAGATTGTTCACAATATCCAAATTGTTTAATCTGGTTACAAAAAAATGGGCTGACATAATTTCCATCAGTACTTATAAATGACTTTTTAATAAAGTCAAACATAATTTTTACAAAACTACTTTGTACCTAAAAATAAGATACAGTTTAAAATATATTTTAATAACAAAATATAAAAGTAATAAAAAACGACAGGTATGAAGAACTTTTTATTTCATAGTTCATAGTATGAACAAATTATTTAATTAAAATAATTTAATTAACCCATTTAGTTAATTATTTATTAAAAAAATTAAATTAAAAAAAAAACAAAATTTAGATTTTATCAATACATACCAAATTAATGTTTTTTCTTTTTAATTAAACCTTACAAAAATTGAAATACATTACATAGAATAATACATTTTTATAAGACTCATAACAATTGATGAAAACTGATCTAGATTTCTTCAGTTAACCCAATATTTACTTAAGTTTTAAGTTTATTATCTATTGATAATGTATATCAAAACAACTACATTGCCGGTATTGTATAATTGAATTTATAATTACTTAAAATAAAAAGTATGTATTACACATAGATCTTATAAACATGGATAGGACATTGATGCTTTATCAGTGAAGACTGTGGTGATAGTAAATTGAGGCTATTTGTTTACATTATTACATGATAACATGTACTTTTTATTTTTTAATGGTTAGTAATTATTAATTATTATAAGTTATGTAATGTATAATAATGTAAAACTTACAACAATTATTCTTTCCAAAACTTATAGAATATATAGTAAAACAGTAATGAACATAAATTAATCGTGATTAAAATGAATAGTTTTTGTTAGTTTTGCTCTTGTTTTAATGCGTTCTTCATTTCTTATTCTAACTTCGTGATACATTCTAACATCTAAATACTTCAACACTATTAAAGTTATCATATTGTTTTTGTGGTCATCTTCAAACCAAGCATCATCTCTACAAGTTACTTTAGAAAATATGTTATAACTTCTATATAGTTCAGTTTTAACTTAAATTAAAAAAAAATTGTATGGATTTTTTGAATGGATGTGATTAGTGTACTGTTTAAATATTTTTTCAGTTACATTACAGATTATCTCAACATCAGGACTTGGTTTTGAGAGATTCTTAATTTCTGTCAAACTACATGATCTGCTATTTCCTTATTAATATTCTGATTAAGATAAAGTATGTCGAATGAAAAAGGGATATAAATATTATTTCTCATAAAAACATTGTATTGATCCATACACTTTTCAATAAGTTATAGCATTATAAAGTTAAAAGTGTAAAAAATAAAATCGAGAATTTTCACACAAAAATAGCATTTGGTAGTAATTTTCATTTTGAAGGTAAAATAAAGTACAAAATTCTTTTTGTATAATAAAGTATATTACATAAGCTTTAATTTAAAATATGTATAAAAGTGTCAGTATTTCCGGTACACTTTCAAAAGTTAAGTTGAAAAAGTAAATTTTTTGTGAAAAAGTTGCCATTTTGAATCCCCCCCTGTAGGCAGGTAAAGGATCAGATTTATGAAAAAAATATACAAAATAATAGGTAAGTATCTCTCGTATCTATATAAAAAAAAATTATATTGATATGGTCATTTATAAAAAAGTTATGGCGGTTTTAAGTAAAAAAAATTGAAAAAATGTCGAAAATTAGCGATTTTTAAATTTGTAATTTTTTTGGAGATTGCCCCCATTAATGGGGAACAAGGAAAATTTTTTCATTTATTGAGGGTAATGTCTTCAACTAGATACGATTTGTGATCTTTTGACGTATCGTTGAAAGAAATCAGTTCAGTGAGAGCTGAGAAAGAGTAGTAACAGACACAGAAAAAAAACACATCATAGTAAAATTAATACTTCCAACTTAGCATCGAAGCTAAAACAGTATTTTATGCTCTTATCATATTTGAAATGTAAACAAACGGCCTCAATTTCTTATCAGTTCAGAACCGCGAAAACACAAGGTCCTCAAATATGAATGTCCTATCCATGTTTACAAGATCTGTGGTATTATATTCACAGAGTAAGATAAAGATCTTAGCTCGTTATTAAATTGATAACAATAAAATGATAAAATAATAAGTCTGATAACAAGTTAAAGCATTAAAAAATATGTAAGGCACTTGATGCCAAAGAAAAAAACAAATTTTTTTATAGAACAATTTTAAAATCGTTACCCACTCCTCAAGAATTGTGTAATATTTTTTGCTATTCACTCTTAAGATTATCTTTCAATAATTAGAAAAATGTATAGGCCCTATACTATACGGCATAAATTCATTATAAAAATTAGGTTATCTATTGTTGGATGTTTGGTAATTTACGAACAAACTTTTTGAAGGTATCCAAAAAATATTTACTTGTTATAGTAAAAATGTAATTGTTGATTTGGGAATAATAAATTTTATAAATTTAGTTTACTTTTTAGCTTCGATGTGGAAATGAAGAGATTAATTGTACTATGATGTGTGTTACTACTCTTTTTTTTTTTTTTAGCACTCATCGAACTGATTCGTATCTAGATAAACACTCGACCCACAAAAATAGAAAAAAATTTTACTCTATCATTGTGAATAGGAGAGATCCTTCCAAAAATTACTATTTTGTCAACTTTACATTGCTATAATATAATGCTAAGCGTTTAATAAATTTTTTTTGTAAGCGGATGACATATTCCTTTACTAACATATATTTTTTAAATAAAAATACTTTACAAATGAGAGGCTACAGTCTCTTGTCAGATGGCGTCACTGATATCAATAAATGTTATGTGAATGAAATCTACATACGATTTAAAGATAAATTTAATTTGAATTTTTTGTCTTTTTTTTAGGTTGAGCTTCAATAATTTTAATTAGCTTAAATAGTCTATTTTATTCTAGAAGTGTATTATACAATTACCGGATTGGGAATGTATACATTACGATTGTTGTGGATATGTAGTTCTTTATTCATCCGACACCTTTAATTTTCCCCTTAATTTTTTTTAAAGTTTAACTACAATTTTTTTTACTTCACTCAATAGATTTTTTACGAAAAAAAATTTTCAAAAAACATAAATGGTATCTAGTTGCAACCATACCATCAAAAATTCAACAAATTTGCTCCATTCCTTAAAATAAAAAAAAATCACAATCTTTAAAATCAGTAAATTTTGTCATTTTTTCAAAATTTATTTTTGTGAATTTATATTGTTAAAATTTGTTGAAAAGTGAATAGATCAATACAAGTTATTCTTTTATTAACTTAACTTTTGAAAATGTTCCAAAAACATTACAACATATATAAAATTAATGCTTATATTGAGTAATATAAATTCAAAAAATATTTTTTTACTGTCGACTATATTTAAAAATTTTAATAAAGACAAAAAAAAATATTATTTTTGTGTAAAATATAACTGTTTTTTGTCTTGTTCTCAATTTCAATTTCAATTTTTATTTTTATTATTAATATTTTTATAATTTAGGTCAAGCGGTATAGTTTGTAAAGTATGTATGTAAGGTGTTGTAGCAATTAACATTAAGGGTGTGATATATTTAGTATCAATTAGAATTAAGGGGGTAAAATTGGTAGCAATTAGAATTAAGGGGTTAGATTAGTAGCAATTGTGGGAATATATTACATCACAATTCACAAAAAAGGAGACAAAGAAAACTGCAATAATTTCAAAACGATAGTCTTAATACTACATATTAGTAAAATTATGCTATACGTAATACAAGAAAGACTGAAGCCATATCTACTCAACCAAATATTTATTTATAATTTTTATTGTAAATTTCCTTATAATTTATTCTACATTATAATTCAATTCTATTTATATATTATACAGAGTGGTTTTTTTATCATAACCCACTCAATTACTTACAGAGTAATAATAGTTAAAATATATTTTTTTTTTTTGTTATCTTTGGTTACACATTATTCTTGAATTATTAACTATGTAATACTTTTTAAGTTTTTAAGAAATTTATAATAAAAATTATTCTATAATACACTCAAAAATATAACACATTTTATTATATTTTTAAAATAATAAAATTATCTAAAATACATAATATCTAAAAAAATTACGACTTTAAAATTAGTTGTTTAAAATGGTATGTATTATTTTATTTTTGTGTAGAATAAATGCAAAAAATTAAATGTTGAAAATTACGTAGTTTATGACTTCCATAATATGTAAATGATAAATTTTGAAACTCTATAAGTGGTGTTAAAATTATATTCTCTTAATATTAACAAAAGAGCATAGTAAAGAAATGGTCACTAACAAGGTGTGATAGTATTAAAGCAATAAAGTTTTATGTCACATTCAAGAAATTATTGATGCGTTAGATGCAATATTATATACAACACATGATCCGCTAATTAAAAATCACACTAATTCATTAAATTCGGAAATTAGTACAATAGAAATCCTTATGAGTTTATATATTTGGTATGCAGTATTTGTATACCACAGCATAGTAGTCGAAGAATCAACAATGTCTATTGATGTAATTAACTTTATGAAGAAAAGTAATGGAGCTTTTCCGAACTTAGCCATTGCTTCTATGATTTTTTTATGAGTCCCAATAACTTAATCTACTACAGAACGCAGAATAAATACAAGAAATAAAAATTGAGTGTTGAAAATTACGTAGTTTGTGGATTTTCCATAATACGCAAATTGTAAATTTTGTAAATTCTATAAGTAGCGTTAAAATTATTTCTCCATTATCAAATTTTCACCAGACGTTTTAATTGCCTAAAGGTAAGTACTATGTAAATTTGAAAAAAAATTCGTTCAGTCACTTTTGTGTAATGCGATGATAAAGTTGGCTATTTTCAGAAAACCACGCGTGTTCAAGACCGTAAAACAATACAAAAAAAATTATAAATCGATTCAAATATGGTATGGGTTAATAGAACATAACTAAAAGTGTCTGAAAAGAAAAAAAAAATTTAATTAAAAATGTTTTTGACCTTCAAATTTTGCTATTAAAATACTGCAAAATTAAAAAAATTAAAATCAAAATTTCGATGTTCAAAAAAATTTTTAATTTATAAACTTGAGAATGAAATTGATGTACTATTTAATATGAGTAAAACAATGCTAGTACCACAGTGATAGCTTATTTGAATGTTAGGTTATAGGCTCTAGAGCATAGGCTATTTTTTCATGTTTTTAATTATTTTTGTTGTCAATAACCTTTAAGAAGTCTATGATATAAATTTCATAAGTTTCTGAATTATACCAGCACACACATTAGGTGATTTCACATGGAATGACCCTTCAATAATAATGTGTAACAAAAGAAAACCAAAAAAAAATTCTAACATTTTAGAAGTAAGATGATCCTATTTCCGTAGTGTGGGGAATACTGTAAAGCGACAGCGTGTACATTTACGGCCTCTATTATTTGCTCTGTGTTGAGAGTAATAATTCGCGCACATCAGTGGACAGGTCTTAAGTTAGGGGAAGTGGTGTGACCAAACACAGAGGCTATGTGTGACCGATAAGCGGCGTATTTATGAATGATCGATGAAGTCGGAAGGCCTAATGTTATTAACCATTAAACTCAGAAGTTCTGGATTATGTATGGTTGCCAGTTAGTTTAGTGAGAAAGTTCTCGACTGGATAACAAGAAACCTGAGTTTGATTCTCAGTACATTATCAAATTTTTCCTCGTTTTCCGAATTTTTAATACTATGTTAAATACAGGATTCATACTTGTGAAATATTCGTTACATTTAAAGAGGGCAATTTTTTATCATAACTCACTTGAGTGGGTTATGATAAAAAAAGATCATTCGTTATACAATACATTTTACTATTTATTTAATTAAATTAATTATTTAACCCCATCTTCCCGTTATAGTTTTTTGACACATGAAAGGAAATATCATGTATCTGAATTACAAAAAATCTCAAAAAGCCATTTTTGTAACAAATCAGTATTTGGATATGATTTACAGATACGCATTATTTAATAATGAATAGTAATTAATGTATTTGTATATTTTAATAAACTAAAAGCTTTCTCCAATGAGTAGGTTAATAATATATAATCTATCTATACTTGTAAACCTTAAAGTGCTACGTTAATTTTTTTCAGTTATTTGGTATTAATACCATTAATGGACTTTATTAATAATCTATTGGTACCTATGTATCAAAATTAAAAATTAACATAGTTTTTGTATATTATAAGGTATCGATTTAGTCTTAAATTTGAAACTAATCACATCATTTTCATTAAATACGCTTCACTGAAGAACTGTTATAGCAATTGAAGTAAAAATTCAAACTCACTAATCAATTATAGATGTATAATTTGGCAAAAGTATAACTGAAATAAGTCATAAAATCTAAAAAATTAAATTTTTAAAATTGAATAAATTAATTATTTTTTACAAAAAGGCACAATAACTAGGCAATATCAATACGCTTGTGCAATTAGTAGAGTAAAATGTAAAAATCTCACGTTTACTTAAATTTAAAAAATAAATAAAATAATCTGTATCTTAATCATAAAAAATTATTCATTTGTGTAAATATTTAACAGTTGAATAATTTTTACCAATTAATGCTATTATTAGAAATAAGACTATTAGTAAAATATTGTTTTGATACATATTTCTGTTATATTATAATAACTGTTGTAATTCAGTATTAAAAAGTACAATTACAATGGTACTTTGTTAAATTAAAAATAATCAGTCAATTATGTTTTACTAAAATCTCTTCGACTGATAATCATTCATTATTTTTTTTTTGTAATTAGCACTCACCTGAGATCACTCGCCGCAATTATTTGTATTAGAATTATTTGGAAAAAGTAAACGGAAATGATTGATCGATTGCTTTATGCATCCTTTAAAAATAAATGAAATAAAAATGTTCAATGACTTTTAGTTGATAAGCATTTTCAAGTATTTTACGGTCCCGAGTATACGACCAAAAAGCGTACTGATTAAGATTATTGTATTTATGTAAGACGAATAAAAATCCCTAACTTCACACTTGTGTGTCCGGTCACTTGCCTGTTGGCATGTTGACTAATATAATGATCATATCGGAACCACGTATGTTGTCCCGACAGACTTCTAGTTCGTCCTGCAAATCACCATGGAAACGCAGCAACCAAAAGTGGTCCATGCGCTTTGCTTGTCGCATATATCTGTTTCGTCGTGACGTACCACCACATAGTATATATTCGTATTAAATAATATGTAGGTACATGTATCAACAATATAATAACAGTAAATATTATACCCATCTATACCCTTTTGCGCATATATTAAAAGGATGTATTATTATATGTCTACATTGCATTGTTAAAAGTACCTCAGTATACATAAAGGCAATATTACGAATGTCTTAATCATTTGAACTACGTTATTTTTAGGAATTTCAAAACGACTAGATGTTTAATAATTGAAAGGAATAGTTAAACTTACTGTTACAGTGCACAAATAATTACTTTACTGTGCCGGCAAATGATTTTCGAGACCTTTAAGGTCTTTATTACGATTGAAGGATTTATTTTATTTACCTGCAATATTAATAGTAAGGAATCCTATGTAGTTATAAAGATTGTGTTACATTAAGCTAACCTTATATTTCAATAATTTATATGAAAAAAGTAGAGGTTTCTTAAAGGAAAGTCGTCGTAGAGTTGAAACTGATATTAACTTTTCTTCACGTGATTAACAACTTTTTAAATTATGGTCCAAAAGTTGTTATCGTATTCTTATCATTTTCTTAATTATATAAA
Organism: Daktulosphaira vitifoliae; assembly: GCF_025091365.1. NCBI lineage: Eukaryota > Metazoa > Arthropoda > Insecta > Hemiptera > Phylloxeridae > Daktulosphaira > Daktulosphaira vitifoliae. The sequence goes on along the minus strand of NW_026099572.1, from coordinate 50,529,173 downwards.
ATAAATATCTATTTTTAATTATAATTATCTAATAAATAGACTAGTTAATTATGTACGTTGCCATTTGAGAAATTAAAATTGTCACCCTTATAAGGTTTAAGGTAAAAACATAAAAAATACTACATGATTGAGAGATGGAGAGAAACATTGAACTAAAAAAAGACCTAGCACAGTGGGGACGTGGCATCGTTGGGTCCAGTATACATTCAATCTGACAGTGATTAAAATCACTATTAAACGCTTCGATGCAAATCTGTAGATAGTCGATCTTAAAACTTAAAATGCTGAAAGCACAGAGGAGACTATAACCGCTTGGCATCATACAATAACATACTCTTCGGATAAATCATAAAGGGGACGTTTCTGAGCCTCACTAGAGTTAGAGATACAAAAACCCTTTGTGTCCCATTCTCCTATACATTTTTAACAAAGATAATACAGATAGTTAAGTTATTGATATTACTGTGTTATATTTCTTTTAATTTTTATAATACTTGATAAACCAGTTGCAAAAAACCAGTATCAAATGGAATAAAAAAACATTATATAAAAAATGGCATTATATATAACATAAAATAAATGTAATTTTTTTTCAAACTTCAATTTGAATAAATTCTATGTAAGTAAAAAATAGTCACTTATGTTCCAAGAATTATTAACGTTAAACATAAAATAAGATAGCACAATAGGGTCGTGGCATAGTATGGACGTGGCATAGTATGGACATGGAATAGTTGGGACAAGTATAGATGATATGATAGTGATTAAAATTACTATCAAACGCTTCGATGCTAATCTGTAGATAGTGTTTAATTTTAAGAAATTGGTAGATTATTTCAAAAGCAACAATAACTCTTATTCCCTTCATTTTATCCCGATTAGTAATTTGATTTATAATTATAATATATGAATAAATAATAATTATAGTAATTAAATTTAGTATGAAATTGATATTCAATAATTTAATATTGTAATTTTTACGGAGATATAAAAATAATAAAATAGTTGTATATTTCTTTACTTTTAACGCGTAAACAATTTAAAGAGCTTGACGCAATACTTTTCAATAAAAAATGTTTGTTACTTATAATAAAGATGAGTTTTATACATTGGAAAACAAGGAACTTTCATCAGAAACAAAAATGTACTTTTCTAAATCAACTTTTCTCGATGTTTTCAAATATGCAATTAGACTTTTTCTATCATTTCTAAGTTTTAATATTAAAAAATAAGTATTTACATATAAAAAAATATTTAAGAATAAAAAAAAATTGTTTTAAATTAATACTGATTTTGATTATTAATATGTTAAAAATAAAGAAAATGACATATTTAACCTATTTTTTTATTCCTTTAAAGTTGATTTTTGTGAAAATTTATTTATTACCATAACTTTTAGCTCAATTTGCAAGTTTGAAATTGACATCATTAAATAGAAAATTTTATAAGAATTAAAAATTGGTGGATAATTACAAAATCAACATCCACTTCTATTTTCTTAATTATATCCAGAATAGTAATTCTTAGATTCAAAAATATAATAAATAATTAATTAATTATATAATATATAATTTTTATAATTAATTAAGTTCATTTTTAAAAATCACGGTAGTTTTAAGAAAAAAATGTCAAAAATTACTGATTTTTAAAATTGTAATTTTTTTGGAGATTTTCTCTATTTACGGGAAATTTTTTCAACTTTTAATATCTTCAACTAGATACGATTTGTGATTTTTTGACGTGTCGTTGAAAGAAATCAGTCCAGTGAGAGCTGAGAAAAAGTGGCAACAGATATACACAAAAATAAAAAAAACACTTCATAGTAAAACCAATACCTTCTCAGCTTCGCATCGAAGCTAAAAACTAATAAAATATTATTCATATTTTTTATTTTTCGATTAATTAGATGGTTTATAATAAGTGATTCACTCTGTATTTTTACTAAGGATACTTTTTTATGGTAGACTAAACCAAATTATTTTAAATCAAGAATATACTTGTGGGGGTTATTGAAAATAAGAATACTAGGAAAACAATTATGAGCTGGGCCAACTTTGTGCTAGATTAACTTTTTTTTTAGATGGTAGCATTAAAATTGTTTAATTTTTTCACTTTAAGTAGATATGTATGTACTTCTTTTTGGGCTAGAACGAGTACTTTTTTAAAAATGTGTGTATATTTAAAATTATTTTAAAGATATTTCCTATACAGAAGATTTATTCTGTGGGTATCCTTTATTTATCAATAGTCACAGCTTTTCAAAGTATCCATAGATTTATAGATAGAAAATATGTAATTCATTTATGGAAGTTATGAATATAAAAATCTTAAATAAATTTAGCATAACATTTCAATTTAATAAAAATATTAGGTATAATTAAATGGTAACTTATATATGATAGTGTTGGCCAAATAATTTTGACATGGAAGGGGATGACAAACCTTCATGATAAATATTACCATATTTAGTTAAGCCACCATACCCTAGAGCTTTATTTGTATTTCTTTTCGATGTTATTAAAAACTATTAAGTATGTATATGTATTTATTCTTATTAAGTATATTTCAAATATTTAATTATTTTATAATAGTACATTGTTGAATTTACCCACATATAAATAATAACCATGACTTAAAATTTAATCTCCTAAATGTGTATGGTTAATTATTTTTTATATTAGTTCTGCTTAATGACTTTTAAATTATCATACAAGTTTCTAAAATTTGATATAGTAACTTTTCTTTAGTAAAAAAATCTATTGGTTGAGAATAAAAATTAAATAAGTATCTACATTATATTAACATTACATAAAACATAATTAGATTATTATATGTATGATGTAAAGAAAATATACAAATGCAGTTATTCAAAATTAAATTTAATAGGTAATCATTATATAAAAGTTTGTGTAAGCACTAAATCTAAGGAAATTAATTTAACGATGTTCAAATAATATTCCTGAATGGTGTTTAACGACTTTAAATGGATGACTTCTGGTTCTACCCCTAAACATATAAAATTTTTTAATAGAATAGTAAGATGATTATAATTTCACAATAAATAATAAGTTATTTCATTCATATAGTAAATAAATAATATTTAAATAAATTATATTAATGAGATTGTTAAAAAATAATATCATTTAAGACTTCATAAATATAATTGATGTAATATGTAAAAATGTATTATACCTGATATTGTACAAAACTGTTTTTGTTTTAGGAAAATCTGGATGTCCCCAGGTTTCCATCATTACTTCAAAACAAACTACAAGCCGACCAATAAGATTTATAAGCATTTCATTGACATTACTATCTTCTTTTGGTTCATTAAAAATATTAATCTCCCTTTCAAGTTCCTAAAAATATTTAAGTGATGAAATAACTGTATTTTATCATTTAATATATAAAGTTAAATATAATTAGGTTTAGCTAAAATTAAAAAATATTGAATTCAATATTTTTTAATACTTTAACTATTAACTATTAAATGTAAAAATTTAAGATATTTTACTAGAATTATTTAACTCCAGAAAAAAAAAAGAAATTCAAATAGACAAATACTCTTATTGAATTATTGTTTGTAGAGTTCAGTACAGATGTTCCTTCATTTACAGTAGGCATATTCAACTGAAGAGCAAATATTGGAGAGCTAACAGGATAATCACATTTAATAGCCATAACAACTGTCAATGCCGCTGTTGAAATAAATTAAAAATAAAAAACTTTACATATACACTAAAATTTAAAATTTAATACCAGTCTTATAATTAACTACTCGTTTAAATAACAAATCTTGTTCCGAAACTATTCCAGATTGAACATGTGATTTACAGTACTGTAATTTGTTATAATTGTCCCAAGACATAGTATTCCAAGGAGATAATACAGAAGTCAAATTAACCCCATTTATGCTGAATCTTCTTTCCAAGTCTGAAAAAATGAATCTTGAACATGTAATTTTTAATTTCAGTTAAAATTCTCACCACTACAATCAAGTTGAGAAATTAAAGAGATTCTAGTTTTAACACGATTATCAATAGCTTTTAGGACTAGTGAAATGTGATTTCTTGAAACTAAATGATCAGGTTTATCACAGTTAAGAAAATCTAATCCACAAATATTTTGTGCCCATATATATGGTTTTCCTACATCTAAAGAGTTGAACTCAGCAGTCATCTATTGTAAAATTAATATAATTTCATTTTAATAGAATTCATTAATTAGATAAAATAAATAACAAAAAATTAACAAACTTCATCTAATTGATGATAATTCACGATGTTTGGGCTTTCATTACCATTATCTCCTGGGAATAATGAGTCAAGTATTGATATAGGTGATAGTAACTCTCTAGAGTAAGACGATGAAAACCCTGACCATGAAGATGTTACCGTTACAGTAACTATATTTAGATTTACCAAGTAAAAAAATTCTATGACAAATTGTGTACTGTTTTGCAAATTTATAGTTAATTTTACAGATAATGGATGCTTAGTTAGTAAGCTTCTTTGTTGTACATCTTTGGTATCTATTCTAGATTTTTTATGGTGTCTTTTTTTCGGTTTTGGCATATCTAATTCCTAAAATAACACATTAATTAATATATGTATTAAAAAAATATATAAAATTGGACATATTTGTAATTTATCTTCTATAATATTGTGTGTAGAATAATAAAATTTACAAATTATAATAAAAATCTCATTTATAAAATATTATGCAAAAATAATCACTTCATCAGAGTTAATTTCAATGGCTTGATTTTTATTTGCGTCAAATCGCCTGGCTTCTTCTTCGTCGCCATCAGTGGATACCAAAACGGATTTATCTAGAATAAAGGCAAGTTTTTAAATCAAACCGTATTAAGTTCATAATAACATTTAACATACTAGTTGCTTCCCTAAATGCATCTGTTTGAATATACAAATAATACAGTGGTTTTGGTAATAAATTTACATTATCTGGATAAGATTTAACTTGACATGGATCAAGCCCAAAACATTGTTGCAGAGGTAATGATGCCTAGAAATAAAAATTGCACAATATATATAATTTTTTTTGAAATAGAATTAAAATTTCAAAAACTGAAAAATTTGTATATAATTGATAAGAAAAATTATATATTCGTCATTACAATAATATAAAATTTTATATACTAAATATATTAATAAACTATTTGTCAAATAAAAAATCTTATAATTTTTTAATAATCTTTATCTGATTATAATATTAAATTCATCTCCTAATTTAAATATTTAGATATAATATTTGATTCTAAATAAATTTATTCTTTCTACAGTGAATGATAAAAATAAAATTTGTAATTTAAGATTTATTAAGTTTAATTGTTAATTCTATTCTATTAAATATTTTCTATTGCTCTCTGTTCACTGTAATTTAGTGTATTGCTCATTTATCTGGATAAATATTACTTCAAAATAAAATTTTATGTTAGAATCTGTGAAATTTTTTTATATTATCATTTATTTTAAATTTAAAAACCTCTGACATCTCCATAGTTCATAAAATAATGTCTTAAAATTTCATAATCTGTAACTATATGTTAATTTCCGTATGATTTTACTCTCAAAAATTGAGGTTTCATTTATTTTCAGAAAATGCTTTCTTTAAACTGATTTAAAATTATAGCATTAATTCAAGGGATCCCTAAAACTTTTTAACTAATACTTTTAAATAAAAATTATATTTTAAAAACTCCTGCAAACTTTCTTATAGTTGCTGGTAATACATAAGTTTTTGATTATATACATTATTAAACTATTATTGTATTGTATTTTATTATGTTTGTATCAAATATGTTTATCAGGAAATACTACTAAAGGATCTTAATAACATAACTAAATATCAAATAAGCACTTAATTTGTGCTTATTTACTTAATTATTGACAGGACAAGGTCATCTACTTCAACATCTTTACACCAAAATGGGAGTGACATAACTACAACTGTGCGGGAAGTATGAAACAGAAGAAGATTCATTTCACATTATGAGTGAATGTGATACCCTAGTTACAATAAGATCTAAACATTTAGGAAAATCTTTTCTAGAAGAAGAAAATACCAAAAACCTAAAACCCAAAGTGGTACTTAATTATGCCAGATATACAGGACTTTTTGAATAAATATAGGTGTGGCCTAGTAGGACATTCTATATATATAACACTTCAGTAGAAACACTTATGTAAAGAAACCAAATGAATATAATTATGTAGGTGTACACAATGGATTAACAGGTTTGAGTGCACAGGCAGTTTTTGTCCACCTCTATAACAACTAAAATTAATTACTCTACTAATAAATTTCATATTAAAATATAATTTTTTTAAATATTAATCTAACCGTTAGTGAATAAGACCACATTAAAATAAAAAACTAATATTGTGTTTCACTTACACTATGTATATCTTTGAGCATAGGCAAAATACCCTGTAAAATTCGACTTTCTTCTTGAATTTCAAATAATATTTTTTCTTTATTTTTTTCAACTTCATCACATTGTTTTTGTTGAGTTTGTCTTTGTTCAAGTTCATATTGCAAACGTTTAACATGCAATTCATGTTCACTCATACTTCCATTTTGAAATTTTTCCTAAAATTAAAGTAATCATTTAGAAATGTATACTTTGAAATAAATATTGAATAAAATATAATAATTGTTACAAATAAATATATGTTTATTGTTAAGGTTAATTGATTTAAGTGTCAAGTAGAGTTAACATATAATATAGCTATAATATAATAAAATTAGAAATTCATCATAAAATGACAAGCTTTTATTAGCACTTAATCATAAAAATTACACTAATTATCCTTGATCTGCTGGTTCCTTATTAATATCTCGATTAAGATAAAATATGTCGAATGAAAAAGGGTTTATTAAAAAAATATTATTTCTCATAAAAAAATTGTGTGGATCCATAAACTTTTCAATAAGTTGAAATAAGTCAATGGAAATCATACGTTCTTCTTTAACTTTGATGTCCGTTATCACCACGAAGACAAGTCCAGAGGTCAAATTTTTTTTTTTTCAAATTAAAGTACATTACATTAGCTTTAATTTAAGATATATATAAAAGTGTCAGACCTTCCGGAACATTTTCAAAAGTTANTGGTGAATTATTCCAAAAGCTACATGCTATTTCCTTATTTATATCCTGAATGAAAAAGGTATTATTAAAAAATATTATTTCTCATAAAAAAATTGTGTTGATCCATACGCTTTTCAATAAGTTATAGCATTATAAAGTTAAAAATGTAAAATATAATATCGAGAATTTTCATACAAAAATAGCATTCGGTAGCCATTTTCACCGTAAAGACAAAATAAAGTCCGAAATTTTTTTTTTGCATAATAAAATATATTACATTATCTTTAATTTAAGATATATATAAAAATGTCAGGCTTTCCAGAACACTTTCAAAAGTAAATTTTTTGTGAATAAGTTGTCATTTTAAATCCCCTTTGTAGGCAGGTAAAGGGTCAGATTTATAAAAAAAATATACAAAATAATAGGTAAAGACATCAAGAATCTATAAAAAAAAAATGCTATTGATTTGGTCATTATTGAAAAAGTTATGGAAGTTTTAAGAAAAAAAAATAACAAAATTTACTGATTTTTAAATTTGTAATTTTTTTGGAGTTTTCCCCCATTTATTATAACGAAGAAACGAGGGAAATTTTTTCAATTTTTGAGGGTAATGTCTTCGACTAGTTACAATTTGTGATCTTTTGACGTATCGTTGAAAGAAATCAGTCCAGTGAGAGCTGAGAAAAAGTGATAATAGACACAAAAAAAAAAAATAATAATAAAATCACTTCATAGTAAAACCAATACCTTCTCAGCTTCGCATCGAAGCAAAAAATTTAAATATTAGATTCAAATATTGAATATATTTTCTTTTCAATATTATGAAATAATATTGCTGAAATTCAGTACGATATGAATATTCAAAAATATATTGTTGACAATCCTACTAATGATAAATAAATGATAAAACTAGTACAAAAGTTATTATCGACCTGTCACTTTCTTAATTAAACCATTTCTATTTTATAAACTAGTTAATCATGCATATTATCATTTAAAAATAAAATAAAGTTGATATCCCTATAAATTTTAAGGAATGATGTTAAAGTAACTTTTGTACTAGTTTTATCATTTATTTATCATTAGTAGGATTGTCAACAATATATTTTTGAATATTCATATCGTACTGAATTTCAGCATTATTATTTCATAATATTGANAATTTCAGCAATATTATTTCATAATATTGAAAAGAAAATATATTCAATATTTGAATCTAATATTTAAATTTTTTGCTTCGATGCGAAGCTGAGAAGGTATTGGTTTTACTATGAAGTGATTTTATTATTATTTTTTTTTTTTGTGTCTATTACCACTTTTTCTCAGCTCTCACCGAACGGATTTCTTTCAACGATACGTCANATTATCACTTTTTCTCAGCTCTCACTGGACTGATTTCTTTCAACGATACGTCAAAAGATCACAAATTGTAACTAGTCGAAGACATTACCCTCAAAAATTGAAAAAATTTCCCTCGTTTCTTCGTTATAATAAATGGGGGAAAACTCCAAAAAAATTACAAATTTAAAAATCAGTAAATTTTGTTATTTTTTTTTCTTAAAACTTCCATAACTTTTTCAATAATGACCAAATCAATAGCATTTTTTTTTTATAGATTCTTGATGTCTTTACCTATTATTTTGTATATTTTTTTTATAAATCTGACCCTTTACCTGCCTACAAAGGGGATTTAAAATGACAACTTATTCACAAAAAATTTACTTTTGAAAGTGTTCTGGAAAGCCTGACATTTTTATATATATCTTAAATTAAAGATAATGTAATATATTTTATTATGCAAAAAAAAAATTTCGGACTTTATTTTGTCTTTACGGTGAAAATGGCTACCGAATGCTATTTTTGTATGAAAATTCTCGATATTATATTTTACATTTTTAACTTTATAATGCTATAACTTATTGAAAAGCGTATGGATCAACACAATTTTTTTATGAGAAATAATATTTTTTAATAATACCTTTTTCATTCAGGATATAAATAAGGAAATAGCATGTAGCTTTTGGAATAATTCACCAATTTTTAAAATTAAACACTATCTAAAGATTTGCATAGAAGCGTTTTTTTTTTGATACTGTCTGTCTGAATCACTGTCTGATTAAATCTATACTGGAACCAACTATGCCACGTCCCCACTATGCTGGGTTTTTTAATAATGAAGATTTATTTGTTTGAACCTTATAGCAAATGTGTGCTAAAATTTGTTCTCACATTATTTTTTTTTTGTTTAATAATTTTGACATTTGTTGAATATAACTTCACTTGAATCAACTTTAAAACCAAAGAACTGTCATATTTTACTTCTAGCATTGAGAAGTGGAACCAAAAATAAATTATTAACATAAGTCATAACTTTTTAAAACAATATTTGTTCATTCAATTTAGTTTAGGTAATAATAAAAAATTAAGTTGGAAAAGTTAGTTTTTGTAAAAAAGTTGCTATTTTAAATCCCCCCCAATGAGCAGGTTAAGTGTTAGATTATCAAAAAAATGATATCAAATGAAAGGAAAGTATCTAAGGTTATAGTATAAAAAAAAATTATGTTGATTTGTTTATTTTTGAAAAAGTTATGGAAGTTTTAAGAAAAAAAGTGAAAAAAAATGACAAAATTTACTGTTTTTAAAATTTGTAATATTTTTGGATATTTCCCGTATTTGCGAGGATCGAGGGAAAATTTTTCAATTTTTAAGGATAATGTTATCAACTAGATACAATTTGTGATCTTTTGACGTATTTTTGAAAGAAATCGGTCCAGTGAGAGCTGAGAAAAAGTAGTGACAGACACAAAAAAAAAAAA
>NW_026099572.1:50392261-50519141 GCF_025091365.1 Daktulosphaira vitifoliae | reverse complement strand
GCATCGAAGCTAATAATGAAAACAAATCTTAGATAACATTATGATAATGGTATTAAAACCTATTAAATAATGATTTTTGAAGTACTATCCAAATGTTGTTGGATAATATAGTATAGCTTATTGGTGCAAAAACGATCATAGTTAATCACACTATGCGTTCTATTTAAATTTAATAATTAAATTTTATTTACTTACAATGTCTTCATTTGATAAATTAGCAACTTTACTAAATGATTCTAATGGTACAAGATCAATTTCACTATCAATAGATCTACAATGATAAAAATTATTCCATGTGCAATTCATCAAATAAAATAAAACAAATAATATTTATTACTTATACTGTAAGCATTTTGAAATCTCTTTCTTCAAGTAAAATAATTCATTTAATAAATTTTCTTGTTGCAAATGTTTACTATCAATTTCTTGTTTTTTTTTATTAAGCAAATCTTTTTTTTGTTTTGACCGAATTTTATCTAATCTATTTAATTTTTTCAAAATTAAAAATATATGAACCGCATCATTTTTGTATTCTTCAAGTTTTTCTTTCTATAAAAATATTTATTAAAATGAGTTCTATTAATAAAATTAAATATGAGCTTATTCATAACTAATTTTATAAGGCTTTATCTATAACAAAAAATTTAAGAAAAAATACTGACCGATGGATTATCTTTGGTTTTTAATTCATGATTCCACTTCATTATATCTTGCCATTTGTGTAAAGTATTAAAATAAATCTGGGAGTCTTTATTTTCATTTCGGTTTAATGCTTGTTCTTCTTCAAATTTAGCAACATTCTAAAAAAAAAAAATTTTTTTACTTTGTTTAGTATTATTTACTAGGCTTCAGCTAGATGGGGCTCAACCTCAGACGTGGTGCTTTGGAGGTCTCACACACTTATGGTGCATTAGGACCTTTGGGCTGTCCTTACAAGTAGGCCAATGATTTCGGTAGGAGTACGCGGTTACACCAGGCACAATAAGTGTTGTGCAATTAAAGTATTATACTAGAAGCAGTTTAACAGGAATATAGTAGACATTTCATTGATAAAATTAGTAAAATTCAGTATAAAGTTTACATTTTATGACTAAGGACATCAAAATATTTTAATAATATTTCAATTTTAACACTATCTTTGATATCATTAATATTAATAAAATTTATTAATATTAATGTTATGAAGTTAAAGGTAATACATTGAAATGAATACTATAATATAGAATTTCAAATAAAAGATCATACATTTAAATTTGTATTAGAATTTAATACATCAATACAAATTTTCATTATCATTTAATATAAAAATTGTAGGAAAATGTCCTACCATAAAAAAAATATTGTTGGAACGTTAAGGCATACTATAATAATAAAAAAATTTGTTCCAAAGGAAAAAATGTAAAGGAAATAAAAATAGTTATTAATGAAAATAATAATAAATAAACTTTTCTATCATACAATACTTATTTTTTTATACATCCTATACAATAATTTTTATTAGATACATGAAATAATACAAAAATAAATAAATTACCTAATAATATTACTCAAAAATATTTAGATGTACTCCTAAAGTATCTTTAAATACCATTTTATTAGTACAATTGTATACTTGCATAAAATTAACATGCGCAAACCAAAATAATATCCTTCTAAAATTATGTGCGTGAAAAAAAAGGCTCATAACTAAGTCAGAAATAAACAGATTTCAACGACATTTTTTGTGTATTTTTGGACACAGGTAAAATTTCAGAATTTTAATTGAAAAACATTGGAGGCAATGAGTGTTTTTGATAAAGTCTTTAAACTCTTATGCTGAGCTAAAAAAAATTTTTTCATCTTCACAAATAATTATCTTAAAATAACGTTGTCTAGCTCTTTCATTTAAAAAACAAAATTTGTAAATCGTTCATTGTGAAATTAATTTTCCAGAATTGGCTAATTTTTCTATATTTTATTATATAATAAGAATTCTTGATTAAATTGTTAATACTTTTTGAACTAAGCCAAATCCTTAATAAGAGTACTAACTTTATGTTTTTAAAGCCAACATACATATTTATCATTTCATACAGTAGAAAATTATTCAATTAAAATATTATTAATCAATAACAAAATATTATATTAAATTTGTTTAATTGAAAGATTACAAAATATTACAATATTACCATATATATATCAAGCGTTTCAACTTCCTTAGAAACTGTATCAATTTTAATATTTTCGGCCATAATACAATGTTTATATTTTAATAAAATACAATAAAAATTTATAATAATTTTTTTTTTTTATAAATCATTCATTTAACACACAAAAACTTAATTGGTTGTTTACTTTTTCAATTTTAAAAAAACGATTAATTTAGAAGATACTAACGCTAAATATACTAAACAGAGACAGCGTTGTCACTAGTTAAAATTGATAGTATGACACCAACCTAAAAAATTATGGTATTTTGCACAATATTATGGTACATCTAATTTTTTAGATTTGACTAAAAATGAAATTCCTTTTGTATAAACGGTCCCCGAATTAAACAAAAAATATTTTTATCTACGATGCAAAGCTGAGAAGTTATTAATTTTACCATGCTGTGTTTATTATTATTATTTTTTATTTAGTATTTATTTATAGTACAGAAAAAAAATCTAAAAAACTGTCTCGAAAACAGTTCAGCATTGTAGTCATTGTTATGTCACACTAGATTATAACCGTGTATCAGGTTTCTAAAATAATCTCTAATCCGTTTATGAAAAATCACTCAAATACTCGCAAAATACATACAACATTGACCAAAAATTGTTTTCATTTCTTTAATTTTTTATATTTGTTGATTTATCAGTTATTATTTTTTAACATCATCACTTATAACTTTTTAGTGATGCAAAGCTGAGAAGATATTTTTTTGTGACTATCATTTGTTTTCTGACGTCTAACTAGACCGATTTTTCTTAACAATACGAAAAAGATCACAAATCGTATCTAGTTGAAGACATTATCCTCAATAATTGAAAATTTTGCCCTCGTTCTCCGTAAATAGTGAAAATCCCCCCAAAAAATTACGATTTTTAAAATCGGTAAATTTCGAAATTTTTTTGAAAATTACCATAATTTATTGAAAAATGAACAAATCAAAGTAATTCTTTTTTATATTGAAACCATAGATATTTTTTTTTCGCTTGATATAAATTTGTTGAAAATATGACCATTTATTTGCTCATCGGGGGGATTCAAAATAGCAACTTCTGCACAAAAATTTTTATTTTTCGACTTAACTTTTAAAAATGTTCCGGAAATACTCCAAGCTTCAAACATATGCTGGAATAAAGCTAATGTACGATAAGTTCAAAAAAAAAAATTTGTCCCGACGACTTATCTTCTATGTGAAAATGGTTGCCGTAGATAAAAAACATTCAATTTTATTGTTAAAATTTACGATTTTATATTTTTTATTTTTTCAACTTTAAATTACTATAACTTTTTGAAAAATGTATGAATCAATACAATCATTTTTTCATAAATATTTTATGTTTACTTTTTTCATTTGATATACATTTTTTGAAAATCTGATTTTTGACCTAACAACAAGGGGGATTCAAAATAAGTATTATTACACACAAGTTAAACTTTTTCAACTCAATTTTTGAAAAATTTTCGGAAATATTGACACTTTTATTCAATCTTAAATTGAAGCTCATATAATATACTTTACTATGAAATAAAAATTTCGAGATACAGTGAATACTATGATATTTGATTTTTTTTACCAACTGTAGGTGTTAAAACACACAATTTGACAATTGTAAATAGTATAACAGACGGATATATAAGTTTCCATGTGGTTGAAACCTCATGAACTTCCTCTTCCTTAGGCATTTAAAGAATTTTAGATTATTACTAGATAGATTATTATTAGATTTTCAAATAAAAGAATATATATCATTTTTAATTTCTTCAAAAACCTTTTTTAATACAATAGAAAATAAATTATAATACTTAAAATTAATTTAAAATTTTTTTTTTTTTATTACTCATTTTGTTTTTATATAATAATAAAAAGGTCTTTCTAAAAAAAAGTGTTAACAATATTACATGAGTTATGTAGTTCCCTTAAAATCTTATAATGTGGAGTGATAACACACCTATGTTATGCGAAACAATTATAATGGTATACGGTACAATGGGTATGAATACCATAATAATGGTACGTTTGACAACGCTGAAAATGGATTAAATTTATTTCAATATCGTTGATCATAAATATTAAATGTTTATTATGAATAACCTTTAAAATTATTAACCTGATATAGTTATAATCACCAATTAATTTTTGTTTTTCCATATCTGTGCACATAATAGATTTTACCTTTTCATATAGTCTGAGGTATGATTATGGTATTTTGGTTAATATAACAAAATAATGTAATCAAACTTTGAGTGATAATATATATTGATTTCAATTTTTAGCATAAAATGATAGTTGAAAAAAAAATGTTCTTTTAAACAAGTGATAAAAATAAAGAAAATTATTTCATATTAGTATATAATTTTTAATATTATTTTAAAAATCACCGTTTTACTTCAACTTCAAATTGTAAAAAGAGGACTTCATGAAAATAAAATATATTTAAAATAAAAACATGAAGATGGCAGAACCCATAAAAAAATTATTAAAACGCAACAAACCTGGTACTAAAGCAAAAGTAAGATAATTATTACACTTTTCATAGTAATATTAGTTATTATTTTTAAATGTGTTATTTTTCCTAAGTTTTTTCGAAAATGGCCAGATGAACCTTTTGAAGAAATGGAAAGTACTTTAGCTGTTCAAGAATTTATACAACAGCAAATCCGCAAAGATCCAAGTAATATTGATTTGATTTTAACTTCTCCTGATTCTCAAGAAGAAGGTGTATGGAAATATGAACATTTACGGTAAAATAATAGTACTTTTATTAACTAATATTATTTTATGTTTAATTTCCTTTCTTAAAAGCTATTGTTTATGCTAGAGAGAATAAGAAAACTTACAACCAGTATTTTAACAAGTATTTATCTATAATATTAATTTTATATGTTTCATTTGCTTTGTAGTCAATTTTGTATGGAACTTAATGGGCTTGCAGTTGAGTTGCAAAGTGAATGTCTGCCTGATACATGTAGTCAAATGACATCTACAGAACAATGGATTTTTTTGTGTGCCGCTCATAAAACACCTAAAGAATGTCCAGCAATTGATTATACACGACATACTCTTGATGGAGCTGCTTGTTTGTTAAACAGCAACAAATATTTTCCTAGCAGGTTAAGTCAAACTTGATAAAATTGTTATGTTGTTTTATTAAAAACATTTTTATAGTAAAATTAATATAAATAGTTTTTTTATGTATCTTAAATTACAGAATAAATCCCAAAATAAGAAATTAAATTGTTAAATGTAAATTTTTATTTTCTGTCATAAATATGTAAATTGAGTACTAATAGTACTTAAAAAAATAAAAATGGGTACTTTAAAACATTTTCTCAAGTATAAGAATTAAGTTGAGAGAACACATTGAATATAAATAATAAACTAATTAATCATGAATTTTTATTTTATATATCATATCTTGAATAATAAACATGTTTTAAAATAACAATTATATTTTAATTAAAATTTAATATTATTGTTTTAATGTAGAGTGAATATAAAAGAATCATCAGTAGCAAAACTAGGATCTGTGTGCCGTCGTGTATACAGAATATTTTCACATGCATACTACCATCATCAAAATATTTACAACAAATTTGAGGTAAACAAAAAAGATAAAATTAGAAAGAAAATTGTTTATACATATTGTATTGATTACTCATACTTATAACTATGTATCTAATAACAATTATACATACATTATTACTATTTAATGTTACAGAATGAAACATACTTATGCAAACGGTTTACTAAGTTTGTCATCAAGTATAGCCTAATGGCAAAAGAAAATTTGATTGTACCCATGCCTGAAGCAATAATGCAAGGTGTTCGAACTGAAGAAGATGGATCAACATCAATTAAGGAGCCTTAATTTTGCTCTCTTTTGTGCCACGATATTCGTCTTTATCATATGTTTTACGGGGCACAGGCCTATTAACATGATCTGCTAATTTATCAGCTCCTTGATACCTAATATAATTATTAATAATATGAGTTCTAGAAGATTAATCACAAGCATTTATGTTTTAACTATTAAGTATTTTATAAATTAAATTTATAATTTTTGTATTAATACTTACAATATCCAATAAAGAAAAAATATGATTGATAAATTTTATATGCTTACCCTGGTAAATCTGGTTTGAGATGATTTTTTGATAGCAAAATGTGTATGGATGGTAATCTACGGGTTGTTATAGTTTTAGAAACTTCACCTAGTACAATTTCTTCCTTTATCATCCTGACACTGAAAGTTATTTTTGAAATACTAAACTTATTTAATTTTAAACATGTATAATTAGAAGCCATAAATTTTACTTTTTTTTATTTCAAAAATAAATTTCCTACAAAATTTTATTTTGCATACAAAAATATCACAAATAAGTATTTATTTATAATACAGAAAAAAAAATTTAAAAAACTGTGGCAATGAATTTTTTGCAATTTTTCCTATTTATTTTTGATTTAGAATTTCGCTTTTGAATAATTCACCAATTTCTTAAAATTAAACACTATCTACAGATTCGCATCGAAGTGTTTCTTATGATAGTAATTTTAATCACTGTTAGATATCATCTATACTAGTCTCAACATGTCACGCTCATACTGTGCCGCGACCTCAATGTGCTACAGTTTTTCTTAAATAGATACATAACAACCAAAAAAACATTTGGTCCAAAATTTCAAATGTTATGATGATTTTAAAATATATGCTGTGGAAAAGGTGTATATATGACTATATAATTAGCCATTTTTCATCTACACAACAACTTTTTCCATTCAAATATAAATATATAATTTAAAAATAATCAATTTTATAAGACGAGCAAAATAAAACGGAACATTTTTTATTATTTAATTACCAATTAATTTTTCGAAAATTGATCAAACAGAAACTACAAAAGTTTAATTAATTTAACTGTCCTAACGTAATATTTTACATTTTTGTTCATGTTTAAGTAAAATCAGAAAAATTTAAATTATCTAGTTGTGTCACTTTACTATTCTTGTCAATAGATCATTCATAAATCACTTACTTTCTATATCCTATCCCTGTAATTTGTCTTAATTCAGGCATTTGACGTTTTAATATTTCAGCACATGTTATAGCTTTATTCACTGATGGACCACTAGCACTGCATACTAAATGATCAGCTTCCTTCAGGTTTTTAACAGCAAATCCGAGCATATTACGAATTTTGGAATGGTTATTTACCTGTAAATGAATAAAATTTTCTGGTAGATTGTCAATGGTAATCATAGCTCGTGTCCAACGTTCTTCTTGGTACACACACTTAGGTTTAATGGTTTCCACTAGAAATATACAAATTGGTAAAATTATAGAATTAATTAATTATAAAACTGATTATAATGTATAATCAATGATAAAAATAGTACGTACTTTAAAGAAATATTATTTTACAGTTTATTTATAGTTAAAAACCAACAAATACATAAATCGCTTAAAATTTAGCCGTTGTGCATTAAGAGGTACAGAATTGTGAACTGAACAGTTTGGGTTAAAACTCTATTATTTTCAACTTGTATTACACTCTAATTAAAGGTAAAATGTTTAAAATCATAAAAACGTTATCAAATTAAAAATTACTTTAGAGTGCTTCAGTGTTAATAAAATTATAATAGGCTAATAATTACCTAAAATATACAGGTCATTTTACGAAGACAAAAAAAATCATTAGTAAGTCGTACAAGTAAATAGAATCAATAGCACTAACATCAGATAATATCACTCGGTGTCCAGGTTATTGGGCTACAAGGATATTATGGAATAATATGATGAACATTCCAAAGCAATCGTTTTAGATTCCTAGGATTCCTTTCATACTTATTCGGTAGACTGATAAATACCAATTTCAAAGCTTGGCAAAGTTACCCCTTCGTGTTCACTTAATTAATTCTCTATCATTTTACGTCTAAGTTAACAGTAAATTTTATTGAATTGTCTGAATATACAATTTTAATTTTATCAAAGTTTTAATGATTTTGTTGACCATATTATTGCATACAAATAATATATGTAATAGTGAGAACCCTTAATCAGATAGGGCAAGCCGTTATTTATGTATATGCGAAAAATTATTAGATAAGAATTCCTTCACGATCTGTTCGAAAGACCTTGGCCTGTTTTTCCTCGACGAATTTTTAATGAACTCAAGAATCATTAAAGAGATCAATAATTATTCATCCCACTGAGACAAATTACCAAATTGGAAATAAGTTATATTGATTAAGAAATGTTTGTGTATGTATGTGTTTAGCGTTGATAATAGTTAACATTGTTTCAGAAATACATACCCACGATTTTTCAGTAATTTTTTTGTGGCTTTTGAGTTTAATAATTTTTAGTTTTTAAATTAATATTTTTAATATAGTTTAAATTTTATTAAAATTTTTGTTTGGTAAATAGTAAATGAAATTCAACACCAAATCAACCCTTACAATTTAAAATTAAATCTCACAGCTTATATTGAATATGAACCAACTTTAATTAGTATTCAGAAACAACAATTTCTATGCATTTCATTCATTTGAAATTATACAATTTTTTTTTTTTTAAATTAAGATTTTTGAAGTTATATTGTTATATTAGAATAATCATCTATCATTATTTTACAAAATTATGATGGAATTTAGTGATAAATTACAAGGATAGACATATAGTATATATTTTCATTATAAACGAGATGAAGAGGAAAAACTTTCATTTCCTGCGTATAATACAATAATAACTCAATGAACATGTGTATAAAGTTGAAACTAACAGATAATAAGTTCCAATAGTTAACATAATAATCAGTTTGATCACAGTTAATTAGCCACGAAAAGGAATTTTCTGACCCCTTTGCAAACTTACGTTGATGAAGAAGTTGTACTTTTTGTTGTTACTTATTCATAATATTTACTATTGTTAAAATCAACCCAGATACTTATTATGAATCTAAAAAGTTGAGCCTCCTCTCTAGACTAGAGTAATGAACATTTTTATCCTTATATGCGTACCATACATACAATGAAAAAGGTAATCATATCCCATTGAGTAGCTCATATAGGTAGAGTTTATTAAAATATCAACTATATCGAATATCAATATCAATTTAACGATAAGTATTAATAGTAAGTGTACATATTTAAATTTGAAAGTGATCAAAAATTTATCTATTAACGAAAACTTATAAAAGTTACGAAATAATTTTTTTAACGTAATGATTTTGATTAAATCTAGTTTTATAAAAATTTTAATTGTACATAATTTTCTAAGGGCTTGGCTTAAATAAATAAAACTTGAATAAATAATAATTATGTGTTTTTTTTTGTAAGTTATTAAAAATAGTTTCTACAAAATAAAAAAAAACATATAAAGAAAACTACCTACAATTTTAATATATGTATAAAAAAAAATTATTTTTTAGCATATACTGACTGTATACATCTTTAAAATTGCCGTTTTAGGCAATTACTCCACATCAAATATTCTTTCAAATTTAAAATTTTGGTCTATATTTAATATAGACCAAAATATTAAGAAATAGTATTTGAATTTATAATGTTAAGGATAAGTTTTATTTGCAACAGTTTAGATAAATCGACAATAAATAAAAATTATATCTATGACTATGATTTTTTTAGTAATGTAACTTTTTAAAAATGAGATCGTTAATAGATTTTATTGAATTTAAAAGTATATTGGGGAGTTTTTAAGCGTGATATCAATCTACAGACAAAATTATGCAGTAAAAATTATGCTGTCATTGGATTCGCGCATCACTAAAGTTCGGACGTCCCTCACAACTATCTTATCCACTAACCGTATTGGACGCAACGTATTCGTATACAAGGAAAAGTAAGTACACTATATTTTCTATAATATTTATTTACAAGGTGAACTTAATTTTATTATTTAATAATAACCGGCCATTTTAGTTGTATATTAAGATGTATTATAATTTAATAAATTAGTTATGTATAAAATAGTAACGCAATAATAATTATTTTATTAAGAAGATAGTCTTAGACGTAATTTCAAATAAAAGAGAGTGTGAACAAAGCAATAATTTATTTTTTCGACTTAATTTAAAGCTTAATTCACTAGTTACTTAAAAAAATATAAATAAGTATTTAAAAATATTTTTAAGTAAAGAATATCTGTAATTTGATGAAATAGGTAAATGGTAAATTTTATTTTCGCAAGAATTAATTCATGTCGTTGTTTCATTGATCCTCCTTAATAAAACTAAGATATATATGATTTTAAGTTATAATAAAGACAAGTACAGGGCTATAATAAAGTGGAACAGATATAACTTTTTACCTGCGATGATAAATGTTTAGTTCATTAAAGTTGGTAGAAAATTTGTATGTCCAACTGATTGAATGAAAAAAATGTATATATACATACATACATACAAGGTTGAACAATAACGTCTTAAAAAGTTACAAATTAGAATAAAAGTTAAATTTGGATATGCTAGATACTTCTAATTATGCGTAAAGAAAATTTTAGCGGGGAGGATATTAGTTGTATAAAGATCAAAAGTAGAAACAATCTCCGAATCTTTTTTAGGAGTGAAGTGAAAACTAAAATATATGACTAAAATTGTTTTAGAAGCCTGTTATTACAATTTTATTAATTTGCTCAACAACTATAGTATCTACGGAATTCAAGCTAATGTTGATAGTATAATATATATTTTACACTGGTAAAATAATTTTAAGATAGAATTTCATACCACAATCTAAGTTTATTACTAAAAATGACACTTTAATTCATTAAAATTTATATTAGTTCCAAATAATAATTAGCTGTTTAAAAGTATTAGTTATCATAACATAAATAAATTAAAAAAAGAGGTAGGGGCTACGTGAGTTTTCCTATTAAAAAATATAATAATTGTTTTTTTTTTTGTGAAAATTAAAACTATAAAACTTACAATTTTAAGTGTAATATTAATTTATACTTCTTTTATATAAATAAAATAGATATATGTATAATATTTTATACACATATACATATGTTATATTTATATTTAATTGGGATCTTTAAGCGCCTAATAAGTTATTATAATTATAATAACTCACTGTAAAGATTGAAATTTTTAATTTAATAAAAATTAAATATGTTATTCAGTAAATTCATTTTCCAAATTTACATAATATGTAATTTACATTATATTATATTATTTGTTACACGACATAAAATGCAAATTACTTATCACAAAAAATATTCAACTCTTTTTTCTAAGCGTAACAGGTTAACTTTTTCGGCAAAACTTAGATTGAATTCCATAGAAGGTGAACTAAAAATGACAGAGTAAGAACCCTGATAGAATTAATTAAAATACAGCTTTCAATTTTCCTATGTACTATAACTTAAATGAAATGGAGACCAGAATAAATGTAAAGGTAGGAATAATATTCTGTGGTTGACGTGAAGTGGTCTCTGTCAATCTGTATTTGGTTTTTATGTGTATGACAACTTAGATTATTACAAAACTCTGCCGAGGAAAAATAAATTAACCACCGTTCCTTGACATTGAGATTTTGAACGCGAAATGATAAAACATTACCTATAGTGAAATTGATAATTATATATTTTTATTCAACAGGAAAAACACATTACACGAAATGGATACGGAGCAATTTCGCAAATATGGAAAAGAAATGGTTGATTATATATGCGAGTATTTAGAGACAATAAAAGATAGACGAGTGACGCCTACAGTCACCCCCGGTTGGTTAAAAAAAGAAATTCCACTAGAAGCGCCTGTACAGCCAGAATCATTTGATGCTATATTGAAAGACGTAGAGAGAATTATTATGCCTGGGGTGAGTAACACATGAAACACATAAGTTTATAGTGAAATAAATATAAATACCAAAAAGTCAATAAAAAAGTAGGTAGCTGTAACTTAAAACAAGATCAATCGAATTAACTATTTTACAAGATATTACAAATATACTCTTTAAGTAAGAACTATTTCACAAATATATTTGGTATCTGTGTTTTAGATAGGACACATGCTCTATATCAAAATTATTGTAAAAAATTGTAATTTTTTTATTTATAAATAATTTTATTTAGATTCAAATATTTTAATTTGAAAATTAAATACCTTTTCAATTTTATTTATGAATATATAGAGCGGCCTATGATTGTATACTTGTAATTTTAATCAATATACTGACTGTTATTTTTTTGTTTAAAGTGATAAAATAATGATTTTTATTCAAATATTAGTGTATATTATGACAGTCATGATAATAAATTAAACTTACTAATATGATACGTAGTTACATTTAATAACAATGAATGGACAGTTATAGTTGAAGAATCTTTATTTTACAAGTATCTGAAAAAAAAAAAGAAAATTTCACCAACAGTAAAAATAAAAATATTTTTTAGGTGACACATTGGCAACATCCAAGATTTCATGCATATTTTCCTTCTGGTAATTCGTATCCGTCAATATTAGCAGACATGCTCTCAGATTCTATATCATGCATTGGATTTTCATGGGTAAGGATTTTAGGTTCTTGCATAAAGTTGAAATCATACGAAAAAAAAACCAGTGAAGATAATTTTGATGGTTTAAAAGTGCGCAAATTATACGACTCAAAATACTTATTTTAGTTGTTTTCTTAAAGATTTTGTTTAGTTAACACTACTTAGGCATTTTTAGTAGCAACGATATTGTTTAGTTTAAGTTTACTAAATTAATTTTTTTTTGTAATAATGTCTATAACGTTAAGGCCGCAAGTCCGTCGTGCACTGAATTGGAAACTATAGTATTGGATTGGCTCGGAAAAGCTATCGGTTTACCAGAGGAATTTTTGACATTTCCCGGTGAAACTACAAATTCTGTTTACACAGACGGTTTGAAAAACAATGGAGAGTGCATAAACGAAATACCTAATGGTAAAGGTGGCGGTGTCCTTCAGGTAAACTACTTATTAGTTATTATTATTTTATGGGAATATGTCTCACATCATTTCATTCAAGGAAAGTTATGTATATTTTACGTGAACTCATTTTAATTCGGGTTACTTAGAGTTCAGCTAGTGAATGCATTTTTGTATGTATGTTGGCCGCCCGGGCTCAAGCAATCAAAAGGTTACGAAAACTACATCCATTTATTGAAGAAGGAGTATTACTATCGAAATTGATGGCTTACTGTTCTAAAGAAGCACATTCGTGTGTGGAAAAAGGCGCCATGATGGCATTTGTTAAGCTTCGTATTCTCGAACCCGACGAAAACAACAGCTTGAGGGGTTCAACTTTGAGTCAAGTATGTCGATTATAGTACAAGTTGTTAATTATGTTTAGAAGCGCTCCCGAAAAAAAGACTTTGTGCTTGAGTATAATATAGTAAAATATTAAAAAGATTTTATATTACAGGTTATGGAACAAGATGAAGCTATGGGGTTAATACCATTTTTCGTTTCAACAACTTTAGGAACCACCTCTTGTTGTTCCTATGATAATATTGTAGAAATCGGACAGGTATGTCAACAGTTTGATACAGTTTGGTTGCATGTAGATGCAGCGTATGCAGGAAGTGCTTTCATATGTCCAGAATTTCGATACTTGATGAACGGCATACAATACGCAGATTCGTTTAATCTTAATACTAATAAATGGCTATTAACTAATTTCGATTGTTCTTGTCTCTGGGTTAAAGATCGTTATAAACTAACGTGCGCCTTAGT
Source organism: Daktulosphaira vitifoliae (assembly GCF_025091365.1). Classification (NCBI taxonomy): domain Eukaryota; kingdom Metazoa; phylum Arthropoda; class Insecta; order Hemiptera; family Phylloxeridae; genus Daktulosphaira; species Daktulosphaira vitifoliae. Next base: position 50,505,226 of record NW_026099572.1, on the reverse strand, counting down.
GGTGGATCCACTTTACTTGCAACATGGTTATGCTGGAGCTATCGACTACAGACATTGGGGAATACCATTGAGCAGGCGTTTTAGGTTAGTTAAATAAATTAAATAACGGAGGTATAATAATAAGGACAGCGATAAATTATTTTGTTAGATCTCTAAAGCTATGGTTCGTATTGAGAACTTATGGAATAACTGGACTTCAAAAATACATACGTCGTCACTGTCAATTAGCAAAGCGATTTGAAAGATTGGTGAGAAGTGACAATAAGTACGAAATTTCTAATGACGTAAAGGTAATTTACGTTTTAAATTGTAACTGGTAATGTAGAACATTTTTTTAGAACACTAATGTTTTACTTTAAATAGATGGGTTTAGTTTGTTTTCGGTTGAAAAACGATCCATCAAATAAATTAAACAAAAAGCTCTTAGAAACCATTAATGAATCTGGAAAACTTCATATGGTGCCAGCTTTAGTGCACGATAAGTACGTCATCAGGTTTTGTGTGGTTTCAGAATACGCTACAGAAGAAGATATTGGTAAAATACATTGTTATATAAAAATATTGTTAAAAAAATAATCAATTAATAATACTAATACAGTATTTTCCTTATAAAAATATTTCTTATAAATTGTAATATTTGTAATTGTTTAAAATTTGCGTTAACTAACTATTATGCACTCAAAATGTGTAAAAGCTATTAATAATATCAATCAAAGTCATGTTAATATCGAATAGTTTATCTTTATAACTTATAATAAAACGATTCTTAATATATATCATACCACATACTACATTTTTATATTTTCATATTTTCGCTAGAATACTAATAACATGTAAGGATTTCGTAACTAAAACTACCTTAAGTCACTACTGATAAATATGCTATTATTCCATTGTTTACTTGATATATAGAAATACATTTTAAACATTTTTTTTATGAATTAATTTAATTAAAAATAAATATTTAAAACAACATTACTTAATATTTCTAGTATTTATTTATAAAAAAATATTCAGTAACTCAACATTTTATAAATGAATAAAATTAGGTAAGAACTTTAAATGTTACATTATTTATTAAATAATCATATTTAATAATTTTAACAACTTCTCGTTTAAAATGAAAAATCCAAAATGTTTTATAATTTTTTTAACTAATTACAAATATAAAATTAATTAAAAAAAAATTAAAGGAACATAATTTAAAAAGGAAAATTAGGTGGATTTAGTAATAAGTCCTTACAAGCTTGTAAAATAAAATACTTGTTAGAAATTTTAAGTAAATCGGTCCAGTCTCACCTATGTATAATTCCTTTGGATTAATAAATTCTATTCTATATTTCATATATAAATAATTTATTCTTGAATTTCTATAATTTAACATGAAATTATAAGCTTAAAATTTTATGAAATCCAAGGTAATTTATATGCATAATAACATAGTCTAAAAGTATTTATGACTAAATTTTGAATTAACTAGCTATAAACTAATTTTAAGTGAAAGAACATTTTGCAGAAAATTTTCTTATGAGTATTAAAAATAACTAACTAAATTTTAGATTATGCTTGGAAAATTATTAGAGAAACAGCTGATTCCGTTTTATTTGATGAGCAAGAACATGTTGAGAAACGAGAAGTAAGAAATAGAGAATATTCAAGATTTAATCCCAATACTGATAAAGCTTAGAAAGTATATTATTTTTGAAACTATTAATCATCAATTAATTTATTTAGGAACAAGTTGATGAAGTATTTGAGTTGACTGAACGTAAGAAAAAAGATGATTTGGCTTATAAAAGATCATTTTTCGTTCGCATGGTTAGTGACCCTAAAATTTATAATCCTAAAATTGCAAGATCTTCACCTGGATCACGACGACATACTCATTTAAGTTCAATGGATGATGAAATACATGATGGACTATCATTAACAGCTAATGATGGAGATGATTCTATTACACAACCTGCGTAATAATTTATTTTGACATCTAGAATTTTTGAAATTAGTATTAATCATAAATATTTATAGGGGTTCATGGATAAGTTGGCCTTTAGCATTCCTTTTCCAAGGTGTATTTGATGACAAAGAGGGAAATGATGTGCCAGTAAGGTAAAGTTAATTAATATATTGGTCTCTACTGAGAGAGCTTGTGTAGGATCTTAAGTTTTTATATGTATATATATATATATATTTTATTATAGGCAAATAATAAAAAATATGCTTTTAACATAGTCCAAAACTGCAAAAATTATTTAAAAAAATAAGTAATGCAAAATATTTCACGAATCAAAAGTTATTAAATAAGTTAAAACTTTGTGTGATACCATCTATATTTTAGTTATTTATATGATACTTTTAATAACAAATTAAAATTTATTTTCTTAGGTTCCGACATCTGGCGACAAAAATGCATTTTAAATCAAAAAGCAAATCACCAGAACGTTTATTAAGTACAGAAAATAATAATAATTCATCTAATAATTCTTCAATTTTTCCAAAAAAATTGAATTTTGGAAAATCAGATTATGATAAAGAGGTTGAAAAATAATTTTTCAAATATATTATAGTTCAGTCGAAAATTTTTATTTGTTATTTATTAGTTTTTAGCTTATTCATACAAAATGTATAATGTATTTTTAATTTATATAAATAGATATCAAGAAAAAATAACAAAATTTAATAGATTGTTTATGTAATGATATCATTTCAGAATATATATTGTCAATAAAATAAAAAAAAATAGGCAAATTATGTATTTGCATGGAAAGTCAATCTAATTTTTAGGTCCATCTATAGAGTTATTTAAAACAAAATTCAGTTAGTCTATTAAGTAGACAAATGAAAGAATTGCAGGAACAAAAAATTAATTGAGTTATTAATACACAATAGAAATTATTTACATTTAAATTAGGATTTTCATAATGTTTAACATTTGCTTAGATTTTCAAATAAATTTATCATTATAAAATAAATAATTGTGGGACCAAATGAATAAAGTACCTATACTTAACATTCACATTGGTAATTCAAATCAAGAATGTTAGAGATAAGTGTAATACTTTCGAAATTTGATTTAGAAATTCTATAATTATAATTTTAAAACTCAATAATTTCAATATACAAAAAATTTAAAAAAGTAAATAAAAAAATCTAAATTTTGATAATGTTCTTTCCACTTACATAGTCTTCAACAAAAATTTTAATGCATAAATAATAATGAATTTACCCAATCAAGCATTAAAACAATATATGGTATGATTTTCCATAAACAATATTAGTATTTTGGATAATATATTTACAAAAGTTCAAACTACTATACAATATTTCCACTAAAAATTTATTAGTAGCTATTTAAGGGTTTAAATATATAGATTTTAACAAGGGCAAAAATTATTCTATTTAATTGAAGAAGAATTACTATCAACCATGTACAACTTTTTTTTATTAAACTGCAATAAAAATAGAACGATTTTATTGTTATTTAATCAACTTATTATTTATTCAAAACATATAATATAAAATATAACTTACTTCAGTGGTTATTGGAAAATATTTTAAACAAAGTTTGAATTTAAATGTACATAACTTTAATAAAATAAAAGTTAATAAACTAGTTAGTCGTACTAAAGGAAATAAAATATATCCTACGCAGTATATACAATTCAATACTCTTTAAAACTTCTGTTAACTATTAATTCAAACTTCACTTTTTATTGAAATAAATATTATCACAACACAGCGCTCACGACATAACCTTATTTTACATTCTTATCAATGATAAAACTGAATTTTAAACTACAAAGACGTTATAAGTAGTATGCCATCTTCAAAAATTAACGTTAAGCTAGTGATCAAACATTAACTTTTTGGCTTCTGTAAAATGTTAAAATATTAATTGAAATAAACGAAAATCGGACGAATTAAAATTTTAAGAATGGTGTAAGTCGCAACATGTTGGAAGACCAATGATAATTGTATTTGTTTATCATTATTCAAATAATCTAATCTTATTTTATAAATAAACATTAAAAAATTATCTAATGCTGGAAAAAATTACTTGATGACGTACCATTTTCAAAATATTTTTTATAATGAAAGAGCTCGATAACGTTATTCTAGAAAATTATTTGTGAAGATAAGAAAATTTTATTTAGCACACCATGGTCTTTAAAATTTTATCAAAAATGCTCATTGCCGCCAGAGTTTTTCTTTTTAAGTTCTAAAATTTTTACAAGATTTGTCTAGAGAACATTCCAAAGATATACTGAAAATATTGAAAATTGTTTATTTCTGACTGAGTTATGAGCCCTTTTTTTTTCAATGAACATAGTTTTTAGTAGAATATTATTTTGGTTTGCACATGTCAATTTTGTTTAAATTTTTTTTAGCTCAGCATAAGAGTTTAAAGACTTTATCAAAAACACTCATTGCCTCCAATGTTTTTCAATTAAAATTCTGAAATTTTTACCTGTTCCAAAGATACACAAAAAATGTCGTTGAAATCTGTTTATTTCTGACTTAGTTATGAGCCTTTTTTTTCACGCACATAATTTTAGAAGGATATTATTTTGGTTTGCGCATGTTAATTTTATGCAAGTATACAATTGTACTAATAAAATGGTATTTAAAGATACTTTAGGAGTACATCTAAATATTTTTGAGTAATATTATTAGGTAATTTATTTATTTTTGTATTATTTCATGTATCTAATAAAAATTATTGTATAGGATGTATAAAAAAATAAGTATTGTATGACAGAAAAGTTTATTTATTATTATTTTCATTAATAACTTAAACTATTTTAAGATTTTATAAAATTAAATATTTTGGTTAAATCATTTTTTTTCTTTCTTTTCATAGTTCAAATTTTATTTTGCTTTTAGTTTATAAAAGTCTATCTTATACAATAATTTTAAGCGGATCTGTAGATTTCTAGAAGCGTAAAATATATCTAGCTAGAAAATAAACGTCTTAAAATCGTAGATATTTACATTCTCATTAATTAATTTTATAGATCTTTAATACTTAAGTATTTATTAAATTGTTGTGATATTGCTTTCGTTAGAATAATACACTTGTCTATTTTTAAAAATCATAAGTTAATATAGATTTTAATATATTATTTACTGTAAATATACATGATAGTAACACGTATGTCGTACATTTAATGATATTTAGAAAATAAATAAAAAAAATTTTATTCTTAACTTTCGTGTATTATGTTACATTGAATAAGCTATTTTTTAGAAGGGTGGGCGGTGCGTTACTGGGCTAGGCCCTTCAACAAGACTCGTGCGGCTGCCGCACTTCGAAATTCGTGGTTTCAGTCTGCTCTGTGTTTTTGACTCGGTCGCATGGTCTTCGAACTTAGTGCGTGCGTTATAGATGTTTTTTATGCTAGTAACTAATCCTAATTCGTCAATTTTATTTATTAGTTTTATTCTGCTTAATTAAAAAAAAAAAAAACGTGATTTTTATATGTTACGAAATTGGTAGGTAACACATTATTATTTGTGTGTGTTAGTTAATTAACTGTACCGCTCAAATATTTACAATCCTTATGCAAGATGCAACAAGTGTGAAAATTGATCATACTTAAATATAAAATACTTTCACGAAAGCATTCTTATTTTAGAGTAATTTAAACTTATATTTATATATTAACATTCATAGCATTTATTATAGTAATAAAAATAAGGAATAAAATGAAAAAAACGAATATAAGCTTGGTTGTTTTGTATTAAATTTACAAATATAAATAAATCATAATTAGAGAGATTATTATTTATGACGTTTGTTATCAAGATAACAATTAGTAATAAACATACATTTTATCTGGAAGTAATATAAAAAGTATAGATAAAATTAAATATATTTTATAAATTTTTACTGATTAAATTTTTCATTATTAACAATTTTTAAGTTACGTAAAATTATGTTAACGTAGAGTACGTCAAAGTGTTCCTTACTAAATATTCATAAATTTCTAGTGATAGTATATAATTATTTTCAGTGGAATTTGTTCACACATGAGTTGTATAAGAATTATATTCAAACTAAATCGAAACGTTAAAATAAAAATGTTAAGTAGGTCTAATTTGATCTATAAATTTTCATTGTAAGCTCTACTGACTTGAAAACGTTACTGATAGGAAGTATACATCTTAAAATTTTTTCTCAATGTAATCCATAGTTTTTATTAATTTGAATCGAAATTTATAGGTAGAACCTTACTTATAACTATTTTATGGACTCCAATTTTCTCAAATTATTGGATAGAAATGTACTTTTTCAGGAGCGTATTAGTCATATAGATAGATCTTAAAAAAAAAACCACTTAGAAAAACCAATACGCATTAAAGATAAAATTAATAAAATATTTAATTTTTTTTCTGAAATTCTAAATGTAATTTAATTGTATTAGAAAAGAGTCGTACAATATACTTGGGACGCTGTGTCAACTTTGACCTATTTATTTGTGTCTTTCAAATTGAGATTAACAGGCATTTATAAAAAAAATTAGGCTAAACTTATTATTATAACTTTTTTGTTTTAATTTATAATAATGAATTTGTTATTAATAAATTAAATATATTATGAGAATTAAAAAATTGTTATTTTTGTTTCGATATGAAGATGAGTAAGTGGCGTCAATTGTGGTTGCAGGATGTGTATTTTATTCCTTCGAAAAAAGTTATCTATCAAATTAAATAGAAACCTGCAAATAAAAATAAGTTGATATGAAATACTATAGATTATCTATAAAATATAAAGAGTAATATTTTATCTTTTATATTAATCTTTTAACAAGATTGATAATAATATTTTGTATTAATTTTTATATTTTGAAGTAAAAATGTATATTTTTAATCTTTACAATCTAATTATTATTTTTACACTGAACATGGTGTATCAATTTGATTTTATGTATCCTAATTATTTGAAGATACATAAAATTAATTACAAAAAATGGTTCCATAATTTTTATATACTTATGATAATAAAGATATTTCACTTTTTAAAGAGGGGAGGACAAAAAATGTTGATCTTTATGCACGCTATTTTAATATTACTATAGACAACTACATATACAGAGTAATCTAAATTTCTTAAGACTCTTTTATTCTCAGAAAAGACTGAGACTTTAGAGAAATTTCTAAAGAGAAAATATAATTAGTTTAAAAATTATCTAAACGATATATAGTTACATTATTAATTTTTTCATTCCTTCAGGAATAAAAAACCTTAATCTTAATTTTCTTAAATGGAAACCTAATTTTTAAATTGATATTATAAAAGAAAATATTTTAAACAAATTTTTTTTTAATCTATATAAAAAAAAATAGTTTAATAAATTAATTTTTCGAATTTCAATAAATAAACACGCAAATCTATGGATTTTCTAAGTAGCTGATAAAAATAGACATAATCATTTTCTATTAAGGATAATGCCTTGTTATTGAAACCACTCCTCTACGTTTAACGTTTAACGCCAAATTCTTCAGTGAAATAAAAGACATATACATGGATAACACACTATATTAAATTTTTTATTGGAAAATGGTAACATATGGTGAAATTATTCGTTATCTATTAGTATATCCCTAGCTGTATTTGAGAATAATCCATGTTAATGTAAAAAAAAATTTTAGTGATAACAAAAATCACACATGATTAATTGTATTTCACATTAATTTGATTTTCTTAAGGTGGCTAAATGCCCATCTTGCGTACCGTAAATATTGCCACTTAATTTATGATTCCAAACTGTAGAGATATTTTTTTAAATTTTTAGGTCACTGAATACATAGTATTTAGCAAAAATGAAATTATCTTGTGTTTAAGTTTTTAGTATTTAACTATCGTATTTTAGCTTCGATGCGAAGCTGAGAAGGTATTAATTTTACTAAATGTTTTATTTTTTTTGTGTGTGTCTGTTACCACTTTTTCTCAGCTCTCACCGATCGGATTTCTTTCAACGATACGTCAAAAGATCATAAATCGTAAATATTCAAAGATATTATCCTCAAAAATTTAAAAAAATTCCCTCGTTCCCCGTAAATGGGGGAAATCTCCAAAAAAAAATTACAAATTAAAAAAATGTTAATTTTCAACATTTTTAAAATTTTTTTTACTTAAAACTGCCATAATGTTTTTAAAAATTATCAAATTAATATAATTTTTTTTTATAGATACGTAAGTTATTTACCTTTCATTTAGTATATTTTTTTTTATAAATCTGACCCTTTATCTGACCACAGGAGGGGTATTCAAAATGACAACTTTTTCAAATTAATTTTTGAAAGTGTTCCCTAAATTTTGACACTTTTATATATATCTTAAATTAAAGCTAATGTAATATACTTTATCATGAAAAAAAAAAATTTGGACTTTATTTTGTATTCACGGTGAAAATGGCTACCAAATGCTATTTTTGTATGAAAATTCTCGATTTTATTTTTTACATTTTTAACTTTATAATCCTATAACTTATTGAAAAGTGTATGGATCAATACAATTTTTTTATGAGACATAATATTTATATCCCTATTTCATTCAACATACTTTATCTTAATCAGGATGTAAATAAGGAAATAGAATTTTTATTCTAAATATAAAATAAAATTGGTGTATTATTCCAAAAGCTACTTGATTAGCTTTTGGAATAATACACCAATTTTTTAAAATTAACACTATCTAAAGATTTGCATCGAAGGGTTTTATATGGTAGTAATTTTAATCACTGTTAGATATCATTATACTTGATTCAACTATGCCACATCCCCACTGTACTGGGTTAGGTTTTTATCTTTTGAATCTGCTAAAAAATTTCATAATTGAATCATCTGAATATTGTAAAATACAGAACATTATATTGATAGTAAATATAAATAAACGGCACAATTAAAAATTGTTTAAAACCATAATAATTATGAAGGTTGTGCGACTTGTATCTATTACATGCGGGCGATACGTAATGCTTTTCTATAAAGACGTACGATTCCTGATGAATAAAACTTTAAATAATCTGAATTAGGAAAAAATTTAAGTATTGAAAATTTTTGCAAAAATTTCTATTCACTATTCTTAATATACCTCATAATAAATTACTATTATTCAATTTCTAGTTGTAAATATTTAATGCATATTATTCATCTTATATAGTTTTTATAAACTTTCTTCTATCAAATAAATAGTTAATAAAATAAATCTTAGCCAGGTATGGTTTAAATTTTAGACATATATATTTTATTTTAGACAAATATATATATTTTAGACAATTATAGATACCCTTAAAATAACAGAAACAAGTTTAGTTTAAATGTAATTTAATGTCATTATAGTTACATTTTTTCAAAAGAAAAAAATTAACTTTTGACCTTTATTCTCATTAACTAAATAAAAACTTTTAATTCTACAAAACATTTTGTTAAAAATAATATTAAAATGTACAAAGTTATTTTTAGATTCGTAAGTTTGTCAAATTTAATTTATGAAATAATTAAAAAATATTTAAATTTACTATTTTACTTATTTTTATCGAATTTTCATGAAAATGTTTTAAATATTAACTAAAAACAGATTGTTTTATGATTAATTTCAATATAATATTTTTATTATTTATTATTAAAATTTTATGACAATAACTTGTATCTGGATTTCATAGTAACAATGAAAATTACATCAGCGCTAAGGCAGCGACCAAATGAACCACTGTGCCGCACCACTTTCTTATACATTGGAATTGATAAAGTTAAGTAGTTATAATTTTAAAACTAACTCTAACTGATAAAAAAAAATTGTCAGTTGTCTAAGGTGTCATTTCTAATTATTTTGGGTTGCTGATTTAGAAAATGACCTCGGAAGTGTTCTATTTACTCATGTTTTTGAGATAATAAATATTTTTTATTGTTGAAAGTTTGCAAGCTTTTAGTATTTTCTTATGTTACTATACTTTGGTTTGTATAGATAGGGTGCTATTCAGTTATTAGTTCATTAATTAATGATCGTATTTCTCTTTAGTATGAGTGTATAAAGAACCTCTGTGCTCACTTTAATTGTTTTAATTGTTCATTGATCATTAAGCATTTTGAACACACTATTTATAAACCAGAAACGATAAATTAGTGCTTGTTTTTAATATTAGAATTTAGTATAGTAAATTTAATATACTAAGTTTACTTTAATATTTATCGAAATTAATTTATTGTTATTATTTATGATATGATTTATCTAATTTTTAATCAAAATTAATAGAAATTTATCAGCTATTAACAGTTTTCTGTCATATTAGATCTAAACTGTTAATTAACTTTTTTCAGAATTTTTTTAGTTATTATTATACATTTTTGTAATTATATTGATTAGTATTTTATTTCAAATGTTAGTAGTAATTAATGTATTGTTTTTATAACACTGATTATATATGTAATTTGTTGGTAACACTGCAATGATCAACATATAACGAAAAACCAGTGCTTAAGTTGTATTGTGAATTTCAATATTTTTACAATATTAAATAATTAAGAATACTTTTTGATTTTGTGAAGTAAATTCTTTTTCAAAAAATATATTTTTTTTAAAGCTTAAACAGAAAATTTACTATGATGTTTGCGGTACATCTTGCTTAAAACAGCGAGATTTGTCATTAATGAAAGTTGGTCAGTTTCCGGCGTGTTAAAAGCTCAAAATTTTATGTAATGCCGAATAGCTGAAATCACTGAAGTTTCTTGCAGTTCAGAAAAAATATAAATTAAATTTTTGTGTTTCGGTCTAATAATTTGGCAGGGTACTGTAGTATTAATAATTACTGGAATTCCACATATTGATTTATTAATGACATCCAATAAATTGAGGAGCATTAAGTAACAAGTTATTTTATTACTAGATATAATAAATGATATTATTATTTATGAAATTAGATATTTATATTATCCCAGTGTACTAAAATACGTTGTAAAATTATGACATAACCATTACTCTGAGACATATTAAGTTCTCAAAGACTTCTTTGAGACAACTCTGGGACGCTAAATGCCAGTTTAGTGAATTTAATATATTCAACATTACAATATGTTTTCTCGTATACGTCACTACGTTATGTATAGAATCTTTATTATGAAGTTACTTAAAATCTGTGTTTATTTTAAGGTCGTATTAACTTCTTTATAACTTTACTTAATGTACACTTCTATGGTGCAGAGTGACACTTTCGGATTGTGATAGATTTTTTAGCTTTGATAGGAAACTGAAAAGGTATTAATTTTACTAAATGTTTTATTTTTTTTGTGTGTGTCTGTTACCACTTTTTCTCAGCTCTCACCGATCGGATTGCTTTCAACGATACGTCAAAAGATCATAAATCGTAAATATTCAAAGATATTATCCTCAAAAATATTAAAAATTTCCCTCGTTTCCCGTAAATGGGGGAAGTCTCTGAAAAAATTACAAATTTAAAACTACCATAATGTTTTTAAAAATTATCAAATTAATATAATTTTTTTTATAGATACGTGAGATATTTACCTTTCATTTAGTATATTTTTTTTATAAATCTGACCCTTTATCTGACCACAGGAGGGGTATTCAAAATGACAACTTTTCACAAAAAATTAACATTTTCAACTTAACTTTTGAAAGTGTTCCGGAAAGTCTGACACTTTTATATATATCTTAAATTAAAGCTAATGTAATATACTTTATCATGGAAAAAAAATTCGGACTTTATTTTGTCTTCATGGTGAAAAGTTAGTTACCAAATGTTATTTTTATGTGAAAATTTTGGATTTTATTTTTAACTTTTTAATGCTATAACTTATTGAAAAGTGTATGGATGAATACAATTTTTTTATGAGACATAATATTTATATCCCTATTTCATTCGACATACTTTATCTTAATCAGGATATAAATAAGGAAATAGCAAATCAAGTAGCATTTGGAAGAATCCACCAATTTTTTAAAATTAACACTATCTAAAGATTTGCATCGAATCATTTTTTATGATAGTGATTTTAATCACTGTCAGATATCATTATATTTGACCCAACTATGTTACGTCACTACTAATGAGCCGTGACCCCCTGTGCTGGGTTTTTTTATTATAAAATATCAAAATATCAACTTTAAAATATCAAAATAATTGGTTAAAAATGATATTTTACACTGATTATTTTTAAAATATTAAAAATCAAAATCTGTAATGATATAAAAACAATATTTTGTGTTTTTAAATATTTTTTTATGGTAATAAATCATTTCAATAGAAATATTAATATTCTCTATGTAATTCTTGGTGTTTAAATAGATGATACAATTGAAATATTCAGAACTATTTTCCTTATAGTAATATACTATAGTTTTTAACTAATTAGTAATTATATAAAAAATTATTGGTGATGGAAAACATATAATTGCTGATTTGAATTTAGCACGAACAATTGAATAATAAAAGTATATTTTTTACTCTGATGAAAATTTTTTGCGCACTATTTATTTATAATTAACAACAAATTATTATCTAAAAAGTTCTGTGTCAAGCCTTCCAATTTTTATATACGTTTGCCATAAAAGTAATAACTGCTTTATAATTTTTTATAAATTCTCTTAAAAAATTACAATGCTAAATTATTAAATATCGATTTCATACTACGTTGAATTGCTTTAATAGATATTTATTCATTAATTATACTTATAAATCAACTACTAATTAGGAATAATGATAGAAATAGAAGTTAATTTTGTTTTTAGAATAATCCGTCAATTTCTTAAAATTAAAGACTATCTATAGATTTGCATCGAAGTGTTTTTTATGATAATGATTTCAATCACTGTCAGATATCATCTATACTGGATGCAACTATAACACGTCCCCACTAGGCCGCAACTCCTTTGTGATGTTTATTTTTAAGTTTGTTCGAAAGCATATATGTTGTCATTTTAAAAATAAAATCAGATATCAAATAAATTTCAACATTATCTATAATAGGATTATACTATAAATAAAATTTTGAAATTATTAAAATTAAGAGTGTCCAAAAATAATCGAAAAATCTTCCTGGACAAATGATGTTTTATTTATTTTGATAAGTCAAACAAAAAAAATATTACAAAAATAATAATAATTATTAAAGTTAATTATCGAAAATTATCCAAGAATTTTGATACTTCAATTATAACCATTATTCTTTAATAAAGAATAGTTGAGAGTAAAGGAAAATTGATTGTAAGAGATTAGTCCGAGATAGACCGCAAACGAAAACAATTGTTACTTCAGCTTCTCTGTAATGAACGATTTCCATGTTTATTTTTATTTCTATACTTCTTGATTTTTAATATTTTTAAGTGTTCTTTGAAGTATCCTTGGATAAATATATGTCTATATAAATTTACATGTAATTTTCATGATTTTTTTTTTTGAGGGGAGACTACGACAAAAATTGGGGTCTAACCTTCCTCTAGACGTCCAGATCACATTTGTGATCATCTAATATAACACATGGGTGTTATCATTGTATCTTTTAAAATTATTATAAAAATTTTATTACTTATATGTTTCAGCTTCTTAGAAAATACAAATAACAATGACTACAGGACAAACTGTGAATTTAGTAAGTTGGCCAACTATATTTATATTAATGTTAATATTATATTTTTTCAATTTATATATATTTATTTATTTAAATTTATTATAATAAATCAATAAAAAATAAATTTTAGCACCCTAAGGTGTAAGAGTATAGCAAAAACAAAAAAATTAATATTGTAATACATTATTAGAGTAGTTAAAAACTTAAGGATGATGACAATAATTACTAAAAATTAAAAATATGAGTTTTTAAAGTAGTATAAAAATAAAGAATATCGATATTATATATTTTATTACAAATTGTTGGAAAGTAACGTATCGAACTATTTAATATATTAGCTACCTGTATTTGTAATCTCTTGTGTATTATACAGGGTGATTTTTTTATCATAACCCACTCAATTACTTACAGAATAATAATAATTAAAAATTTTTTTTTTATCACTATCTTTAGTTACACATTATTCTTGAATTATTAACTATATAATACTTTTTAAGATCATTCCTTATGCCTAGTAAGGGTGTCAACTTTGTTTTTTTAAATGGTAACACATATTTTGAATTTAATAAAATGTTTGAGTTTTCAATTCAATAACAAATGTCATTTGAATTTTTAATATAACTTTATTCGTTTATTAGATATAAACATTTAAAGTTTCAATTTTTTGAGTTAATATACATGTATAATACACTAGGGATTAAAATTAAAGCTAATTGGTTTTTTATGACATCGATATTAGCAGGTACAAAGCATTGTTATTATCAATGGTAGTAAGACACATTGTTGTGAGTTTATAAATACACTAACTGACAATACAGAATGTATATCTATTGATAGTCATAATTGATAATAAACAATCCGTGACTGTGATAGCAATATCATAAAAAAATCAATTAGCTACCAGTATTTGTAATCCCTTGTGTATTATACCTATATATTAACTCAAAAATTTGAAACTTTAAATGATTATATCTAATAAACGAATTAAGTTATATTAAAAAGTTATACCCTTACTAGGCATAAGGGATGATCTTAAAAAGTATTACATAGTTAATAATTCAAGAATAATGTGTAACTAAAGATAGTAATAAAAAAAAATTTTTAAATTATTATTATTCTGTCAGTAATTGAGTGGGTTATGATAAAAAAATCACCCTGTATATGTATTAGATTAAAGTATAGCAAAAGGGTTATATCTAAATTAAATAACATTAGAAAGAATTATAAGATTTTAAGTCAAATTTTTGTAGTATTTCAGGACAATCAGTCATTACTCTGTAAACAAATGTAGCTTCAAAAATGAATTATTTGATTTTAAGTAATTTTTACATAACAAAGTTTGCAAAGGTTATAAATGACGGCCTTATAGAACTCCATATATAATATTTATATTATTAGAAATAGAGTTATTATTAATTTTTATTAATTTAGAGCGTTCACTTAAATAATAAAAAACCCTATTAATAAAAATAATAAAGAATCTCTTAAACTTAATTTATGTAATTTAGCAAAAATAAAATAATGGTTTATATTTATTAAATGCTTTGTTGATGTCAGTGTAAATAGTATTTGACTTCCAGCAGTAGCAATGTTTACCAAAAAGGATTAAAATACTGATGAATTTATTTAATATAGATTTAGCTTGACGAAAAACGTGTTACTCATTTCAAAAAAAGAGGAAAATAAATCTGTTAATTTAGGTTCAAGGTTTCTTTCAAAAAGTTTTGGTTTACTATTTATTTTAGAAATAAATCTATAGTTAGTGGCGCAAGATCTACCGCCAGACTTCCAAACAGGAGTTATATGATTGACTTTCCAGGTTTTAGGGAATTTACCAGATTTTAAGGAATGGTTATATAAATGATGAATAGATTTAGTTATTACTAAACGACAATTATTTTGTAAAAGGGGAGGGAAGAGTCAGGACCATACTTTAACAAAGCTAGGAAATCAAAGACTTCACTGATTAAGATATCTATTTTATTACAAATAGCATAGTCATGTATGTTTTCTAGCACTGTTTCATAAAAAGTGATGGCTTCATATAAACAGATGAAAACTAAGATCTAAATAAGTTTACGACTTCTAATGGGATATCCTAAGTTTTAGCTAAATGATAAACAGAAGTCGGAATATAAGTATTATTACAAGACGTTTAACATGGTTACCAAAATGTTTGATTGACTGATAAGGGTGTTTTAGAGGCTTTATAATTTTTATGAATTGTAAATATTTTTTAAAAATATTTTCGAAAATTAAATGAAAATCAGTTAGGATGTCTCCGATATTACTATTATATATTTTGGTACATGAGAATTAATAAAATCATATAATATATGGTAAAATTAACTTGTGGCAACATTAATATAATTTGATTCGTCAAGTTTTTACAAGCCATGGTTTATAAAAGCTATATTAAGCTATAAATAATAACATATATTAGCTATAAAGAATAAGCTATTCAAAATCAACAGAGATAACAGGGTGATAAATATCTAACGAATTTAATTCTTCAGTGTTTAATGGAACAAACATATTGATTATATTAGAAAAAAATAAATCTGAGACCTTCTTCTTCTTTTTTGTCCTCGCCTTAATCCCAACTACTTGGGGTCGGCCACGCTTATCCTAAACCCTTATCTCAAATCTGAGATCATATACAATTTTTAATTTGTTTATATTGTAAAAAGCTATTTTCAATACAAGAAATATGAGGTATTATCTACAATGCAGGAAATTTATTTTTATACAGAACGCAACACCTCCTCTTGTACACTCAGTGGTAAGGTGATTACGGTCAGATCGAAAAACAGTGTAACTATTAAAATGTTCATTGTCATGGATATAGTCACAAAGCCAAATTATAGTTGATACACATAAGCCATAACTTAAACCTGGTATTATATTAACACGGAGTAGATTAAGTTTAGTCCGGATGCCTTTTACCTAAAAAAATAATTTATAAATCCTAAAAAAAAATTAACATTACTAAAATTAGTGTACATTTTTTTTATTAATTAATTAGTATTAAAAGTGTTTAACCTTGGGCTTTAAAGTTAGTCTCATTGTAATAGTTTTGAAAGTCCTGTGATATATTTAATGTAACAGTTTGAATCACCTGATTCTTGTTTAGCTTTAAGTTGAGAATAATGATATTTCATGTGGTTTCTTTGGAATGTTGTTATACCCACACAACTCGAGATGTCTTTTCAACGAGCATTGTTACGAATTTTAGATTTGACTCGTAGAATAGAATGAACCTCTAAATTTGAGTTTAATTTAACCATAATATTCAAAAAATAATGTATGTAATAGGCTTCATTTTTTATAAACTAAATTAACAAAAACTGTACCTAAAAGAGTAAAATTTAATTTTAACTTTAGAATTGTCTATCTCAAAATATAACGAGAGAAATTGGTTGGTGCCCTCAGCATTGGGATAAATTATTATGTTGGAATGCTACGAAAGGTGGAACATTAGTTTACCAACCATGTTTTGGAGAATTAAACGGAGTTCGATATGATACTTCACGTGAGTATATAAAACTTATAGTTTGATTTGAAATTTTCAACGCATTTACATTATTAATAATATAAAAGAATTAAAAAAATACTATTTAATAATTAAATTTATTTTTGCGTATAAAATTAAATAAAAATGACGTGTAACAATTTCTTAATTTTCAACGGTTTATCACCTTTTATAGATTACTTTTGTATGGTTATTTTTTTTTACGTAAATAATTTATTTTGGACAATTGTACAGAAATTATTATTACTAGTATTCTATTATAAGGATTTGATATTGTATACATAGAAATTGAATTAAAATAATTGTTTAAATTGATAAAATATTTTCCTTTAATAAAACAATGTATTAAATATTTAAAAAATAAATAAATAAATATGTTCGATTAACTGAAAATAATTCAATAATTATTATTGAATAAGGTTACTATAATTATTAAAAAACGTTTTATTTTTAATAATCTGTACTATCCTATCTATATTCTTTAAAATTAAAAATGATAAAGAACATGCATTACTAAAACAAATTACTTTTATATGTATTATTTTCTTAAAAATTATATTTTTTTATTTAAAATTATGATTATATTTTTTGTTTTAAGTTTTATATTGAACTAAAAATTAGTTAAATTATTTACATTTATAAAATGGAAGAATTTTAGTTAATATTCATAAAAGTAGCTTGATATAAATAAATCATAAAAAAAATTAATAAAATTGATTCAATTTAATTGAGTTACCAAAATAAAAGTATATACCATTTTTTAACCACTATAGCTACAATATAGCTGCTATATATTTCCTTAAAATATGTTTATAAGTTAGTAAAATATAAGATAGTAATTTTTTGACTCTTGTAAAATTCATGAAACCTCTATACTGATTGTTTGTTATATTTGTATGAGGATGAGTCTTAAAAGTAATCCTTCTCAAAGATAAATTCTATGTATACTCTGATTTTATAAACATCATTAAGTAATAACATCACTAAGTGACAACACTACTAGGTAATTAAGGGTATATAAGGGAGTATTTATGGTTGAAGTGCCAATATATGTGTAGCGCTGATGATGTTAACATTGTTCCCGATATAAGTATATGAGATTTCATAGGATTTGTGTGTGTTATTTAAAAAAATGTATAGTACTAACATGTAGATTTTTTTTTTATAATAATTAAGTTATTAAATTAATCTTAGATACCAGTGGGCACGGATAAACTTTAATGGGTCCCAAATTTTAGTCAAATGTTTTTTATTTAATTAAAGTATATTTAGAGGGTGTTCTTAAAATAAAAAAATGACTTTTTTGAAAAAGAAAAATTTTTCTGTGCCTTGAGTCTACCCTGAATTTTATTGAATCAAAATTCATCTTAAACAAATATTAATATTTATAACTTTATAACATTGTTATTGTTTCCAAAAATCTAATAAGTT
This sequence comes from Daktulosphaira vitifoliae, assembly GCF_025091365.1. Classification (NCBI taxonomy): domain Eukaryota; kingdom Metazoa; phylum Arthropoda; class Insecta; order Hemiptera; family Phylloxeridae; genus Daktulosphaira; species Daktulosphaira vitifoliae. The sequence continues at coordinate 50,486,673 of NW_026099572.1, read as the reverse complement.
CTTCAGGTGAACATGAGTCATTACCATTAGAGGCAAATTTAATCATTTCAGACAGCTCTTCGTCAGTATAATTCAGTTGGCACGCTTTGGCAGCAGATTGCAAATGCTGTATACGCATTCGACCATCACGTTCACTCCCTATGATTGAAAATGAATGACGTACTTCTAATGGAGTCATTGATTTTGAGCAAAATAGTTTTTCAAATAACAAAAAGAATTGGCCATAAGAAACTGAAGGAGCGCATTGGTCAATATCAGCTAGTTCTAATTTTTTTGTCATTTCGACACCATCTGGCTCCATGCCTAAACTAAGAAGTGCTACCTTTACGTCAGATATGTTAAGTTCACCTGTTCCCTGTCTGTTAAGTAATTCAAAAGCAGTTCTCACATCAGACTTCTGACTAGCAGTCATTGTTAATCGAGGACCTATCAAACATCGTTTTTGAGATTCCGTTAATTCAATTTTGTCCATTTTTACATGTATAAAAACACATATACTCTCACAGTGTGTTTATAAATATCATCCTGTTGTCTTGGATATTTTGTATAAATAGTTATTGCGTAAAAAATTTTATTTTATAAAATAAAGTTTATTTTCTATTACAATTTTTATTTTTAAATAATTTGTCTAGCAAAAATTTCAATTTTTAAGAGTAATGTCAACAACTAGATACGATTTGTGATCTTTTAACGTATCATTGAGATAAATCGGCTCAGTGAAAGCGGAGAAAAGGTAGTGAAAGACACAAAAACGGTAGCAAACTGGGGTCGTGGCATAGTTGGGACAAGTAAAGATATCTGACAGTGATTAAAATCGCTATCATAAGAAACGATTCGATGTATATACTGTAATATACTGTATATACTGTAGATGCTATATAATTTTATGTAATGGGTGGATTATTCCAAAAGCAAAGTGAGCTCTTATTTCATTATTTGTATCCTCATTACAAGTTATGTGACTTATAAGTATAATATATAAATAACTACTTTGTAATTTATAGTTTTAATTATAATAATTAATCTTAGTATGTAATTGATATTCAATAATTTAATATTGTAAAATTTACGGATAAATTATAAAAAATTATAATGTAGCTGTATATTTCGTTACTTCTATAACAAACATCTATAAAAATTGAAAAGCTTTATGCAAAAATGTTCAAAAAATAATTTGGTTTAAATTGATCTCTATAAAGTTACAAAAATATACTTTTTCTAAACCTAAAATTATCGCATTGATATCCTATCTGCGATTAGATTTTTTTTATCATCTCTAATTTTCGAGGTTATTACTAACCTGTTGACACCCTTATAGATATATTATATATTATAGTTATTTATAGTTATTTTTCGATAAAATAATGGGTAGTGATAAATGAATCATCTTGTATAGAATTATATATGTTGTACAAATTATAAAATTATACTATATAAATTTATATTTTTAAATATAGAATTAATATTTGTAGCTAAATTTCATATTTGTTTTTAAATTTTTGCATATTAAATTTCAGAAAATGCGAGTCGATATTGTGACTTTGATGGTGTTTGGGCAAATTTTTCAGATTATATGAAATGTCAACACCTTGAAATCAGTTATAGTGAATCAGATCTATCAGTTATATATGAATCATATTTCTATTTATACGGCTATATAATCTCTTTGGTAGCATTAATAGCTGCCGTATTAATATTTTTATATTTCAAGTAAGTTTTAATTTATTAGCTTTTCTTTAATATGATGATAATACATTATATTATTAATTAACAAACAGTTTTAATATCCAACATTCGGTAAAATTATCAATTTTTTCTGGACATTTTCCAAATATCTACTTATGCCTTACTAAAAGCAAATCCTTGTCGTAGCGAAAAAATAGACTTTTAGTCTTCTTTCTTTAACAATGAATAGCAATACTCTTTTTTGCCTTATAATTTGAGTAATTTTGTCATTGTTTTTTCTTTCAACTCACCTAATACGAAATAATCATTTCCAGATCCATTTTGCTATTGTTTCTAATTGTTTTTTTACTTAATACTGTCATCATACAAAACTTTTGATAAAGTTTTTTTAATAACTATTGCTTTCTTAGTTTAAAACATATTCTTTGTTACATATTAATTGTAAGGAAATATATATAGTAGTATAATTAATTGTACTACTCACGCTGCATACCCACTATACTTATTAAAATGCTTGTAACTCAATGAGTACTGGTTCTAAAATTGATATCAACATATCAAATTTTTTTGTAAAATATTGGCTAAAAAACCACTTTTTTAAAATTAAAAAAAAACATAAAAATGTTTTGTTGTTTAATGTTTTTCTTATTAGTTATATTTAATAAAAAATATGCTCTATACGTAGTCTAAGAAGGCAATAATAGAAACAATTTAAAAAATAATAATAATTACATTAAAAGTTATATGCATAATTAGGTTTGAGATATCCTGTACATAGGGTTTGTTTATCGTGAACCATTTACATAAAGTTTAATAGTAATTCATAAATTAACATTAATAGTCATTAATCAAAAAATAAAAATAGTATTGAACAATTTTTTCTTTAAATTACTCTTAGGTACATGTTTTTCTCAATTTATGAATCAAAATATTTTTTCTTAAGTTTATTTCCTTATACCTTATAAGGATGTCAACTTTATTTTTTGAAATGGCAAATTACATCATTATCTTGCTTATTTATTAATCGATACTGATTTATTGAAGATAATGAATGGTCGATACCTACTTTCGGACAAATAATTCAGAAGTTATAGACATGTTTATACCTAGAAAGAAAGATGAGTACGTTCGGGATATGGTTAATGGCGAGATTATCGTTCTGCCAAACTAATCTTCTACCTATCTATCTACAAAAAAATTTGAGAACTATTTAGTTTTATCCATGGGTCACCACGACGATCGGTTTTAGCATACGGGCAAGTTAGATAGTTGCCAGTATCACATTGTTTGGATTTTATTGAATATTACGTTCAGACCTGTATTTAAGATTTTTGCGTGAGGTATTAATATTAATGAGCAAAATAAAGTAATTTTTTGTCCTATCATTATCAAATGACATTTGCTCCCAAGAATTTTTAACCCCCTTAACCACCTCTAAATATGGTCACGTCGTTTTGAATAATTACTTATTATATCACATAGGCATAACTTTATAAAGAAAATATGACGTTTTACCTAAGGTAAATAAATTCTAATAGATAATTATCTTAAGTATGTATATATTTATTTGTAATGAATAATAAAAATATAGTTTATAAGAAAATAAAATGTCATCAAAACATTAAAATAAAATTCAAATATTAACAATAAGCTTTAAAAATATCTAATACCTGTAATAATATAATAAAAAATAGATCTATGATCTATAAATTTTTCGATAGTTGTTGATAACTAATTTCACAAATTCAAATCGGCTAATTTCATTGTTATTAAATTTATCACTGGTCTCTTTTGTTTTTCTGAAACGGATTTCAATTTTATTCCGTACGCTTTTTGAGACTGCTTTATCAAAACTATATATTATAATGTAATTATAAGACTAAATATTTTTCATTAAAATTTTTAAAAATTTATTAATAGACGGATGCGCCTTAAAAAATTGTTCATTAAAATGTGAATGAAATGATTTACAATTATCAATGCACTGCTATCTAATAACAATAAAAAAATAGTATAACGTTCGATTAAATGAATAGAGATAATTATTATCTGGTTATTTTGGCATATATTTTAACCAGTGGTTCTCAAGCTTCTATTTATAGACAGGTATAAATTATCGGTTTGGCGGAGACGAAAAACCTACCTTAATCAGATTTGGCGGAAATGATGCTTGGCCGAAAAGATACGGTCATTTTTGGCGGAAACGATGAACGGGCGGTTAATGATAGAAATAACAATACACACGTCTTACCTTCAGCCATCACTAAAATATATTAATAATTTCTGAAATACTGGTCCAAATGTTGTTATCGAACAGTCATTTTTTAATTCAATTATTATCTATTAAATAAATAAGTTAATTATGTATGTTTCTAATTGATAAAATAAAGTTTTCACCCTTACAAGGTGTAAGGGAAAGAACATATGTAAAAAATACTATGATTAACTAATTGAAAAACATGTTATTAAAAGAAACTAAAGTAAAAATGTTCAATATTATTTTAATTTTTTGATTAATGGGTCTTGATTAATAAATTACTCTGTATACAAGGTGTTCAGTAAGTCAGGAAACGGGTTTCTATTGTTCTCATTGTTTGTAACAATGAGAACAATAGAAACCTGTTTCCTGACTTACTGAACACCCTGTATATTTTCTCTCAGTTAGGTTAAAATTAATAATTGATGTAATAATGTATAGTTTGTAATAAAAATAGAAGGTATATCATCCTCTATTTCATTGTTATTAAATAGCAACTGAGTCTAAGTATATAGGAATATTTTTTTTACAAAATAATTTTGAGCTCAATATGACTATTATACAGGGTGTTTAGTAAATAAGGAAACGAATTTCTATTGTACTCATTGTTTGTAACAATTTAACTGTTTCCTAACTTACTGAACACTCTGTATATGTACAAGTATTTCTAAATAGAGGTTAAAAATAATAAAAAAAGGGATAAATTGTGTAAATATTCTACATAAGTACATACGCTATAGCTAAGGAGTGAGTAATAGACAATAACCAATTACTGTCGTATGCTGAACGCCATTCGAGTTCACGTTACGGACATAATTGGTACTTGTCGCTAGCACCATGGTACATAGCCCTTTTTGAATATTTATGAGTGGTGTATTAAACTTTTTTTGGTTGTTTGCATTAGTAAAAATAACCCTAAAATTAATAGTTCACCAAAGTGACATAAAATAAAATGAAAATCTAAGAATTAAATATTTTTTCATTGAATAAGTTAATTTCATTAATCTATTTTCGATGTAAAAATTAATTTAACAAATAAATTTAATAAATTGAACAGGAGACATGGGTTTAAATGATTACACAAGTTAAAATGAGACAGCTGACATTATTATTTAGCTATCTCAAAAAACAATTTATTTTTTACATTTTATTTAGGTAAATTTTATCATATATAGGAAAAATATTAAATTATTGTCTGTAAACTAATCCAACATTTAAATTTTTGGACTGCAAAAAATTATTTTATATTTTAACTATTATTTCATTTTACACGCCGAGATAGGTAAAATAATAACTTTTACTTTCGATTTTTATTTTCATCTAAAGTTGTTTTGCAAAAATATGAATTTTTTTGAATTATAAATAGTGATTTTAAATGATTTTTTAAATAATTTTTTAGAGACTTACGATGCTTGAGGAATACAATTCATACGAATTTAATGTACACTTATATATTGTCCGACTTTACATGGATTTTAGCTGATGTTTTACAGGTATGTATTTTAATTATTATTCTTATTTTAATTGAGAATATTATGTACCTTACAAGTGAAAATAAGTATTTTAACACTTTTTAATGAATTTTTATAATATAAATGTATTGAATAAAGTGAAATTGGAACTTATATTTATTAGGACTCATCTATAAAATAATTAAATTTTTTTGTAGATAAACATTTAGTTTTTTACAGTATTTTATATGATAAAACAAAACTTTTATTAGGTTAACACTTTTAGGCTAAAAGATAAACAGGGTGTTCAGTAAGTAGAGAAATGGGTTTCTATTGTTATCATTGTTTGTAACAATTGACATGTTTTCTTACTTATTGAAAACTTTGTATAACGTAGTTGATATATCGTTGACCATTAAATGTTTTCTAAAATAATAATAATTTTGAGTAATATTTATTTCTCGATTTATAAGTGATTGAATATTTTTTACATCTGCCCTTATCCCTAGGGGATGTCTGGGGAAAGTGAATTATAATAAATACAATAGAAATCTTATTACTAATAATAATATTACTTTATGCGTCTTTCATACCAATCATGTCCTTGTTCAATCGAGGATAATTTTTATGTTGTTTACAAACAATATTTAGTATAAATATATTACGTTTTTTTGTATCCTTTTTTTAATAATCCTTTTTCTTATCAAAGTTTGATAGATTTTGATAGAGTTTAATAAACATAAAAATTCAAATTTTCGCAAAATTTTAAAATGTTCTAGAAATTAACTATAAAATAGTTACTGAATCTAACTTTATGATTTAATAACTATTTGTCAAAATATACAAGACCACTCTGTATACATATGATAAATTTTTATGAAGTCCGGTGTCTCGAAAGTGGTCTAAACAAATTTAATAAATGCATAGTCTCGATTCCTACTCATTACTACTAAGGGATAAGCATAAAAAATATTTAACCAATTAAAAATCGAGAAAAAATTACTACTCAATAAAGCCGATATTTTTTTCTAAACTGTTATATTTAAAAAAAAAATCTAGTAGTCAATTTTAAATCTATCACTATTATAATCATTTTTAATTATTACTGTAAGTCGATTTTTTTTTTATATTTCAGAATCGTGTTTACTCAAACTATGAAGTGTGTGTAACAATGGCTTTTTGTTTAAATTATTTTTTTTTAACTAATTTTTTCTGGATGTTTGTTGAAGGTGAGAATAAAACAACAACAATTACAATATGTTTATTGTTGTTATAACAATAATGATTAATACTAATAGTGCTTAAAAGTAAAACAATGGTTCATTTTCATTAAAGGTTTATACTTGTACATTTTGGTTGTGGAAACTTTCACCCGTGAAAATATTAAACTTCGTGTATACATGTTTATTGGATGGGGTAAGTAAAACTATAATAAGTTAATCAAAATATCCTGTTAAATCATGGTAAGGTAGAGGCCTCAAATAGTTGAGATAAAAACTTAGGAGATGATACAACATTTTTTGTTACTTCAAAGTAATATGCTTAAAATAAACTACAAAGTTATTCACGGAACTTTTGCTTAATTAATAAGCTGTAAAGAGGAATAATGTATTTCCTTTCTAAGTTTTATATAATTACTATCATAAATTATGAGATTAGTTTTTCAGTAAAAACTTTAATTTCAAATATCGGTAATGGTTAAGAATTTAAATTATAATTTTCATTTGATTTATTTAGGTGTCTGTACAAAAACAAACTATCAAATTATTTTTGAATTTACATAGAATTTTAGATAATAGCTTAAAATACCTTTTGAATCCAAAAATATAGTTAAATTTAAAGGGTGGTAAGTTTCCCTAACTTGATAATTAAATAAATTGTAATAATCAAATAGATTATTACAATAATTTTAGTAATCAAATAATAATTATAACTAATATAATTACTATAATATTAAGTCATGTGTTTTATAAGTAAGATAAGATAAATATAGTGTAATGTATAATAAATTACTGTCAATTTTTCGTGAAAATAATAAAAGAACATTAACTTTACTCAACACTGTGATTTAAAAAAATGCTCTGTGTGATTAATGATTATAGGTAATATTGGTATAACATGAAAACTTCATAGATTAAATAAAAGTTATTAAAATGGTTTAATAATCTGGTCGCTGGAATGATTAATGTATTTTAGTAGAAAATTTAAATGGAGTGATTCTTGTGATTTAATTAATCAAATGGTTGGTCAGTAACGAGTTTTCAGTTTAGTATTTTGGAAATTATTTGCTTTTTTAATAGCGCGGATGATGCTATTTTTATCATTAGACATTTATTGGCTGCAATTTTTATATCTAGTCGAGGGAGCCTAGATATAAAAATGTGAAGCATTCATATTTTAAAGTAATCTTAATATCTAAATCTTAAATATATTATTAAATTAATTTTTAATAATAAAAGTAACTTTTTAAACTAGTCCACATTTTCTCAATTTTACTCGCCAAATGGCAAACAAATAATTTTATAAGCATTAGTATTTATATATAAAAACATTTAGTGCTCTAAAAGTAAAGAAATATATTTAAAAAAGTTGGAACAAAGTGATCAAATAAATAGTATTAAAAAAAATTATTTGAACAATAAACTTTTAGTCCAATAAATTTTTACATTAAATATTCATAGTACGAAAACACTGACTGCGATGATATTGTATTGCATTATTATATTTTTTAGTGTTTATTGTTTATTACCATTGTTAAAGTAAAAAATGTTCACAATACTGTAATGGTAGTTACTTTGAAAAAATTAATTGATTTTCAATATAATGACATAAAATATTGTTCACATTTAATATATAAGCTTATTATTATTTAAAAGTGTTATTTATTAAAATATGATACTTATCTTGGCAATATTGAATTTTATGATCCATAAGTTGATTATAATTATTAACAATCTATGAAAAAAGTATGAAATGTATAAGATTTTGTGTAAATTGAAGTTTCAATTCATTAATAATAATATGAAAAAATATGAATGAGCTAAGATAGATAGATAGATACACGAAAAAAAATATATATAAATTAAAATTATAAAAAAACAATAAATATAATTTTTTATTTTATAAATATAATTATAATTATACATTGTATATTAACATGAATAATTATTTTATAAGTATTCTTCTTCTTTTTCCTTGCCTTAATCCCAACTACTTGGAGTCGGCCACCCTTATTCTAAACTTCATTTGACATTGACATGATCACCCACATCATCTACGGTCACACCACCCGTCCTTATTACATCCCTCCATCTCTTTTTTGGTCTTCCTTTACGTCTCTTCCTTCAACATTAATTTCTATAACTGTTCTTACAGCTTCGGATTCCTCTCTCCTCATAATATGACGAAACTACCAGTTATTTTATAAGTAATAAAAATTATATCATATCATACACTTTTAAATGATAAAATTTTTTTTGTTAACGAATGGACAAAAAATAGAGAATTTTTATAGATATTGTACAAATTAACAATTGAACATCAAATATAAAAACAGTAGTATAGTGGGGTCGAGGAGCAATTGGACTGTGGCAAAGTTGGGACAAATATAAAATTTATCTGACAGTGATTAAAATCACTATCCTAAAAAACGCTTAGATGCAAATCTGTAGATGGTGTTTAATTAAAAAAAATTGGTGGATTATTCCAAAAGCAACATGATCTCCTATTTTTTTTATTTATATTCTGATTACAAATTTTATGATTTATAAGTATAATATATGAATAAATATTTATTATAACAATTAAATATATAATGTAATGATTTATAAAAAAAGTATGTCGAATAGAAGAAGTATTTATTATGTAAAAATTGTATTGATCCATACTTTTATAAAAAAGTTATAGAGATATAAAGTTAAAAATGTAAAATATAAAATCAAGAATTTTAACACAAAAATATCATATGGTAGTCATTTTCACCATGAAGACAAATCTAGAGGTAAATTTTTTTTTTTTCATATTAAAGTATATTACATAAGCTTTAATTTAAGATATATATAAAAGTGTCAGTATTTTCAGAACATATTCAAAAGTTAATTTTTTATGAAAAAGTTGCCATATTGAAACCCTCCCTATGGGCAGGTAAAGGGTCAAATGTGCACAAAAATATATCAAATGATAGTGAAATACCTAAGGTATTTATAAAAAAAAAAAATTATATTAATGTGTTCATTTTTAAAAAAGTTATGGTAGTTTTAAGAAAAAAAAATTGAAAAAATGTCGAAAATTACCGATTTATAAAATTGTAATTTTTTGAGGGATTTCCCCCATTTACGGGGAATGAGGTAATTTTTTTCAACTATTGAGGGTAATGTCTTTGACCAGATACGATTTGTGATCTTTTGACATATTGTTGATAAAAATCGGTCTAGTAGGAGCTAAGATTGAGTGGTAACAGACACACAAAAAAAAATAACATCATAGTAAAATTAATACCTTTTCAGCATTGCATCAAAGCTAAAAATATTATACTAAGATATAATTGAAGTATTGTTTCATCGTTTCACTATATTTCTTACAAGAAGCTAGAATAATAATTAATAAAAACATTTTCCTTTTCAACAAAAAACGATTGTAAGTGTTGAAAGTGATATTCTACAAATTATAATTTATTTTTTTCTTTTATGTCACTTGCTTTATAATAAATAAGAAAAATTGAAACTTTTGACTAGCGAAATATTGTTAATGTAAAAAAAGAGAATTTTACTTTTTAAATAAAATAAAAATATATTTTATATTTTTTTTTATGTATACAGGGTGGCCCACCACTCACTGACAACTTAAATAACTTTTGATCCAGTTAATATTTTTAGTTGATTTTTTTTTTAAATATTAGTTAGACGTTAGGTCTATAGCTATATCTCAATAATTAATTTTTTTACATTTTATTAAAAATATTAATTATTTTTAAATTTTAAATAAAATGTAAAAAAAAAATCTAAGATAGCTATTTTGTAGAGTAGAATTTAAGAAAAATTTTAGTAAAAAAATATCTTATTAATATTCAGTAGTAAATATTCTGTAGCGTTTTGAAGTTTGTGAAAATTTGAATTTTCATGTACTATTTTACGGTATTAAACATTGAAATACGTATTGAGAAAAGGACAGAAGAAAACGCTATCTTTTCAATATACTTTTGAATGAGAGTGATAAGTAATAATTGCCTTATCTAATTTCTTATCATGGTATTTATGCCAAGTTTGTAATGTATACACACTATCATCATATGTATACACAGTAATCATGAAAAGATAGCGTTTTCTTCTGTCCTTTTCTCAATACGTATTTCAATGTTTATAACCGTAAAATAGTACATGAAAATTCAAATTTTTACAAACTTCAAAACGCTACAGAATATTTACTACTGAATATTAATAAAATATTTTTTTACTAAAATTTTTCTTAAATTCTACTCTACAAAATAGCTATCTTAGATTTTTTTTTTACATTTTATTTAAAATTTAAAAATAATTAATATTTTTAATAAAATGTAAAATAATTAATTATTGAGATATAGCTATAGACCTAACGTCTAACTAATATTTAAAAAAAAAATCAACTAAAAATATTAACTGGATCAAAAGTTATTTAAGTTGTCAGTGAGTGGTAGGCCACCCTGTATAATCAATAATTAAGGGAATTTATTAATTTATATATTTAATATTTACACAAAATATTATTTATCAATTATATAAATATTCAAAGTTGTAGCCATCAAAATATTCTTGAATACTGAAAAAGTTACAGGTATAATACACAAGAGATTACAAATATAGGTAGCTAATTGGTTTTTTATGACATTGCTGTCACAGTCACAGATTGTTTATTATCAACTATGACTATCAATAGATATACTTTTTGTATTGTCAGTTAGTGTATTTATAAACTTATAACAATGTACCTTACTACCATTGATAATAACAATGCTATGTACCTGCTAATATCGATGTCATAAAAAACCAATTAGCTACCTGTATTTGTAATCTCTTGTGTATTATACAGGTGATTTTTTTATCATAACCCACTCAATTACTTACAGAATAATAATAATTTAAACATTTTTTTTATTATTATTTTTAGTTACACATTATTCTTGAATTATTAACTATGTAATACTTTTTATGTTCATCCTTTATGTCTGGTAAGGGTGTCAACTTTGTTTTTTTAAATGGTAACACATATTTTTAATTTAATAAAATGTTTGAGTTTTTAATTCAATAATAAATGGCATTTGAATTTTTAATAAAACTTAATTTGTTTATTAGATATAAACATTTAAAGTTTCAAATTTTTGAGTTAATATATAGGTATAATACACAAGGGATTACAAATACTAGTAGCTAATTGGATTTTTATGATATTGCTATCACAGTCACGGATTGTTTATTATCAATTATGACTATCAATAGATTTACTTTTTGTATTGTCAGTTAGTGTATTTATAAACTCACAACAATGTACCTTACTATCATTGATAATAACAATGCTGTGTACCTACTAATATCGATGTCATAAAAAATCAATTAGCTACCTGTATTTGTAATCCCTTGTGTATTATACCTATATATTAACTCAAAAATTTGAAACTTTAAATGTTTATATCTAATAAACAAATTAAGTTTTATTAAAAATTCAAATGCCATTTATTATTGAATTAAAAACTCAAACATTTTATTAAATTAAAAATATGTGTTATCATTTAAAAAAACAAAGTTGACACCCTTACCAGGCATAAGGGATGAACTAAAAAAGTATTATATAGTTAATAATTCAAGAATAATGTGTAACTAAAGATAGTAATAAAAAAAAAATTTTAAATTATATTATTCTGTAAGTAATTGAGTGGGTTATGATAAAAAAATAACCCTGTTATCAGAGATACTTTGCCTTTATAAAATAAACGATAATAGCATTTTCATAATTTATTTTCTTGATTTGCATTTACAAAAATTAATAGTGAAAATATATTTTGCTTAATAAAAAAATGTTTGTATTTAATAACTTTGAAAATGCGTTATAGTGCAAATTGTATACATCTGAATTTAAAGTTGTTTGTATATTATGGTTTTAAGAATTTTCTATATTTTATTTACCAGTTTTTTGATGATATATTTTTAAAAACGGAGCTCATTACTTGGTTAAAATGTTAAATACTTTTATTAAGTAAAGATAAAAAGAAAGATTATTTTTATATTTCATTTTTAAATTAAACAAAAAAAATTAATTATTGTAGTAAGTTTAGGTCCACAAGAAATGTTTGAAAATTCAAAAATATATTTTTTAACCTATTAGTTACGTAGATATTTTAATTTAAAATATAAATTTGTCGCTAAATATGTTTACTGTGTTTCATTCAACAAAAAAAAATTAATTGGTTGAAAAATGTTTAGCACTTATAATTTTAATTCACTGTACAATCCATACAAAAAATAAAAATTATAGAATGTAATAAATTTATGGTAATTTTTTGAATGATTGTAAAAGACCTAGCGCATAATAACATTAGAAATCACGTGTATATTTATCTAATCATGTGTAATAAAATTACTCAATCACCAAGATAAATCATCCAAATTGCATAAGTCTATAGGCCAAGAAACAACATTTTTTTTGCCCCTAGATACAGAGTGATTGACTAACTATGCCTTACGAATTTTCTCTAAAAATATTAGTATTATCATATATGTAATTATTGTATTTGTTATAAATCTTTGTTTATTAACTTGACAAGAAGGATAAAGATTCCATCTTCATCCCTTGATCCATAAATTAATATCAACTTTAGTTATTCAAATAGCAACTCAGTTTTTATTTTTTATTTATCTTGTTTAGCATTAAGAAAAAATCAATTTTAATAAATTCTAAACGAGATATCACTATTTAAAGTTTTGAATATTTAACAAATAAAACAGTAGTTGGGTAAATACAGTAACATTAATATTTAGTGTACCGATAAGAACTATCAGTGTATTGTTTTCGATTATCGATTTACGACCCGTAAAATTTGGGCGTCTTTTATAAATCAACGTAAGTAATAATCATGTCCCCTAAATTTTAATGAATCATAGCTCGATGATAATTGAAGAAAATAAAAAAAACCATTTTCGAAAAATTTTTTTAAAACTAAATCTAATCTGATTATATTAAAAAAAATTAGGGTTCTATTAAAAAATTAAAAGTTGATACTGATTTATAACATAAGGGATGATCATAAAAATGTAATCTTACTTACTGAGTAACATAAAATAGAAACAAAATATTTCAAAAAAAAAANGGATGATCATAAAAATGTAATCTTACTTACTGAGTAGCATAAAATAGAAACAAAATATTTCAAAAAAAAAAAAATAAGGTTTTCAGGGATAATTTGAAGGGCATAGTTAATCAATCATCCTGTGCAATTAAGATAATTTTAATTGTACAATAAACAATATTAATCAATAAAACACAACATTTAGTATAAGTTAACACTTACTTGACTAGTTTGTGAGGAGAAAAAGCAAACAGTGTACTAGTAAAAAATTTAGTAAGTTAGTTTATTTTGTTAAGAAAAGACAGTTTTTTATTATTAAGAGAAAAAATCCAACACAGCGGGGTCGCGGCACAGTGGGGACGTGGCATAGTTGGGCCCAGTATAGATTTAATCTGACAGTGATTAAAATCATTATTATAAAAAAGCTTCAATGCTAATCTGTAGGTAGTGTTTAATTTAAAAAAAATTGGTAGATTATTCCAAAAGCAACATAATCTCCTATTTCCTTATTTATAACCTATTTACAATTTTTTTAAAAGTTTTATAATTTATAAGTGTAATATATGAATAAATATTTATTATAGCAATTAAATATGAAATTGATATTTAATAATTTAGTATTGTAATTTTTACGGAGAAATTATAAAAAATTATAAAGTATTTATTACTTAAATGGCAAACGTATATAAAAGTTCAAAGTCTTGATGCAATACTTACTTATTTAAACTTATTAGAAATATTTACAAAACGGCGGATATACCTACCCAATTTTTAAAGAGAATAATTATTCTCATACCAATGAAGACATCAGCTAAGAATTATGAACAATTTGCTTGCCTCACACAATTCAAAGATTTTAACGAAAATAATGTTAAGAGAATGAAAAGTTAGAAGACATATTATCAGATGACCAATTCAGATTTAAAAAAATTAGGAGTACAAGAGAAGCGATAAGTTCGATTAATAGTGGAAAAAAGAATACGGAAAGATAAGTCAACGTTTATTGCCTTTATTGACATTGAGAAGGCATTCAATAAAGTTAACTGGGAAATAATGTTCAAAATTTATATAAAAGTGTCAGTATTTCCAGAACACTTTCAAAAATTAAGTTGAAAAAGTTGTTATTTTGAGCCCCCCCCATTTGAGCAGGTAAAGGGTCAGATATATAAAAAAAAATGATAGGTAAATATCTCACGTATCTATAAAAAAATTTTTTTATTCATTTGATCATTTTTAAAAAAAATTATGGCAGCTTTAAGTAAAAAAAATTCAAAAAATGTCTAAAATTAGCATTTTTTAAATTTGTAATTTTTTTGGAGATTTTCCCCATTTACGGGAAACGAAGAAATTTTTTAAATTTTTGAGGATAATGTCTTCGACTGTATACAATTTGTGATCTTTTGACTTCTCGTTCAATAAAATCGGTTCGGCGAGAGCTGAGAAAAAGTGGTAACAGAGATACACAAAAAAAAATAAAACACATAGTAAAATTAATACCTTCTCAGCTTCACATCGAAGCTAAAAGGGTAAAAAATGTCAAAATTTACTGATTTTAAAAATCTTAATTTTTTGGGGGATTTTCATAATTAACGGGAAACGAGGAAAAAATGCTAATTTTTTGGGGTAATGTCTTCAACTAGATAAGAATTGTGATCTTTTGATGTATCGTTGAGAAAAATCGGTCTAGTGAGAGCTGAAAAAAAATAATGATTGACAAATAATAAAAAAAATAAATACATTAATCATCAAAGCAAAAATCTTATAACTTTTTCAACATTTTAAAATAAAAATGTTTAATTTTTTTCTGACAAAAAGTTTGATTGATCGATAAATCTTTTAGGGCTAGTACTTATTGAGTTACATGCATTTTAATACATAAAATGGATTCGAAATCGACGGAGTATGCATACACACACTATTAACTGCACACACTCTGCACGTATTGAAACTCAATTAGTACTTTTCCTAAAATTGTTATCCATCAATCAAAATTCTCTGTAAAAAAAATGCTAAAAAATTGTTATTATGAAATGTTGAAAAAATAAAAACAGCATTTAAATTTATTTTTTATTAGTGATAAAAAATAAAAATTATACTGTAAATGTTGTAATATGTATAAACTTAGACTTGGAGGCGCCTTAGCCATAGTATACTGTATGACATATAAATATTTTCAATTATATAAAAAATAATGACTTTTTTTTTAATCCTAGATTATGAATATTATACAAAATTTTAATAAAATTATTATTATATTAAAACTATTAAGCTCGAATGCCACAAAAAATTACTGAAAAGTCGCGGATACGTATTTCGAAAACAATCTTACCATTATCAACGCTAAACACATACTCAAAATATATAAAATATACTAAAAAAAAAAAAATGAAAGAATTTGATTTTTACATTGAATATCTTGATATATTTCATTACAAAAATATATGAAAAATATCTCAATTGTTAGCAGTTTTCTTTAAGTTTTAGTTTTAAATTAATTAATTTTTTTTAACTATTAATAACAATAAAATTGTTTCATTTTATACCGAGTATTCACACTGACTTATCATCATCATCTATTTAAGGAAATGTCTTGTCGTTGATGCCACTCTTCTCTGTTTAACGCCAAATTCTTTATTGAAACAAAAACATAGACATGGATAACACAAAATATTAAATTTTTTATTGGAAAATGATAACACATGGTGACATTATTCGTTATCTATCTCCAGCTGTATTTGAAAATAGTCCATGTTAATGTAAAAAAAAATTTTAGTGATAACAAAATCACACAAAATTGATCGTATCTCAAATTAATTTGATTTTAGGATATTTTCAAAATATTATTTTTTTGGGCGTCCACTTGATTTTTCTCTGTTATTTTTCCTTCGAAGATGTTGATTATACAACACTGGCACTCACACTGGCTAATAATTTTTTTATAAATTTATATTTCTTTGATATTCAAAATTTATTATTAATTTTGATTTATCTTAAGACGATTGATGTATCATTATGTCGATTACGGAAATTTTTTTTCAAGGAAGGTGTCATAATGGACTGATTCATATACCACTATCCAATTAAATAACAAATTCTCAATATTATTTTTATTTTTTTATTAATTAAATAATCAATGAAGTAAGAATCACTTTGTATATATGACTTATGTAATTATAATGAATGACTATTCTTAAAATAAAAATTGGTTGGTAATTGTAATATCATTATGTAATGATAATGATATTATAGTTTGCAATAGAAATATTTTTTAATTTTTTTTAATTATGTTACTAAGGTAAATTTTTTTTTTTTATATAATGGTTCATTAGGTATTTGAAAATATATTTTGTATGATGAAAATAAATCACTAAAAACGAAGTATGTCACCTGTTCAAAGAAAAGGTGACATAAACTCCTGATATCACAATTACATTCGCGTTTAATATCAGTTTTTGTTTAATCTTTTAAATAACTTATATTAAAGCATGAACTGAGATCTTAAACAAATAAAACACAATACACAATAAGTACCGGGTGCAGACTAAATCGTGTCGTAAGTGTCATAATGTTCTATAAAAATAGCCTTATATCATTTTTACGAGAATATTATTGGTAGCAAAGACATCATTTTTAGGACTGTCATAAAGTTGTTGTTCATAAATTATACATTTTATTTTTTTCAAATTTTGGTCTTATGTTGTTTATTTTATATTTGAACATAGCCAGATTACCATTTAAAGAACAAAATACAAGCTATTATATAGACTATTTCAAATAAATAAATTGGGATTTAGTATAATACACCATAGTTTATTTTACTTTATCTGTAGAAATCTTAATTAGTTTTATTACTTTATATTGATATATAATTTAAGGTTTTTTAGCTTCGATGCGAAGCTGAGGAGGTATAAATATTACTATTATGTGTTGTTCGGTCGTGACGAAACAGTTTGGTGGGTGAGCGCCGATTTTTCATTCTCTTCAACAAGAGCGCGACCTGTCACAACTGGTTTACTTGTTGGGGTAGTGTGTGGCGGTGGTCGCGAAGGTGTCATTCGCGTATCGGCATGCCTAGAGTGGTTTTGTGTATCACGGACTCTAGTGCGTTATTTTGTTGATTTTGTTTTCTTTGACGGTTTTATGTGTTCAATTCACTCTGTTGATTGCGTCGGGCTCAACTGCTTTACTTGACACATTCACTATCTTCTTTGGGTACAGAAAGCAAGGTCAGACTATACATTTTCTGTTTGTCAAAATATTAATTACAAAAAATTTATGTTGTTGTATTTTAGTATATTAGTTTTAAATATAAGTACTAACAATAGATTTAAGATAAACCATTGTTGTTACTGTATTAGAGAATACATATTAAATTAGATAAAAAAATTACAGTCCATTAAAAACGCTTTCTTTTAATTTTATCTAAAGGAACCTTTAGACGTGATTTCACTCGGCGATTGGTCGTCCGAGTATTTCGCGTCGCACATGTGTTTTTTTTTATTTATTTATTTTTTTGTGTTAATAGATCACAAATCGTATCTAGTCGAAGACATTACCCTCAAAAATTGAAAAATTTTCCCTCGTTCTCCGTAAATGGGGGAAATCTCCAAAAAAATTACAAATTTAAAAATCACTAATTTTTTCAATTTATTTTACTTAAAACTGTCATAACTTTTCCAGAATATAATTTTTTTTTTAATAAATGCAAAATGTCCTTACCTATCATTTTTAAAAATTAACTTTTTCAACTTAACTTTTGAAAGTGTTCCGGAAATACTGACACTTTTATATATATCTTAAATTAAAGCTAATGTAATATACTTTATTATGGAAAAAAAAAATTTTGGACTTTATTTTGTCTTCACGGTGAAAATGGCTACCGTATGCTATTTTTGTGTTAAAATTCTCGATCTTATATTTTACATTTTTAACTCTAAAATGCTCCAACTTTTTGAAAAATGTATGGATCAATACAATTTTTTTATGAGAAATAATATTTATATCCCTTGTTCATTCGACTTACTTTTTTTTAAATCAGACCATTTTCCTAAATACAGGGGGCGTTTAAATTTTAAAAATGCATATAGAAAGTAGAACTTTTTCAACTTAACTTTTGTAAGTGTTTCGGAAATACTGACACTTTTATATATATCTTAAATTAAAGCTAATGTAATATACTTTATTATAACAAAAAAAAAAATTTTTCATGATAAAAACAGACATCAAAGTTAATAAAAACAATACGATTTTTGTAAAAAAATTCTTTTTTATATTCTTAACTTTATAATGCTATAACTTTTTGAAAAATGTATGGATCATTATAATTTTTTTGTGATAAGTACTATTTATATTTATATATTATTAATATATATATATATATTTATTTATTCATATATTACACTTCTAAATCATACAACTTGTAATCAGAATATAAATAATGAAATAGGAGATCCTGTAGCTTTTGGAATAATCCATTAATTTTTTTAAATTAAACACTATCTACAGATTTGCATCTAAGCGTTTTTTAGGATAGTGATTTTAATCACTGTCAGATAAATTTTATATTTGTCCCAACTATGCCACATTCCAATTGCTCCTCGACCCCACTATACTACTGTATAGTGATTTGCATCGAAGCGTTTTTTATGATAGTGATTTTAATCATTGTCAGATATCTATGCTGGGTCCAACTATGCCATGACCCCACTGTGCTGGGTTTTATTTTTAAACTAAGGGCGTTATAAGAACATAATATAGGGAATAGATCTCCTATAATATGTGGAAATTAAAAATTTTTTTTTTTTGGATTTTTGTTATAAATGGTCTATAAAAAGTACTTATTTTAGCAGCACTTATTTTTTCTATCTGAAAAATTTATGAAAATAAATATTTTTCACCACTAGACCCTAGTTTGTAAAGCTTTTAGATTATTTCTTAAACTTTGTCTTACCTAGGATTATTTAAAATGATTTTATTTGTATGGTAAATATATTAATACCATTTATTTTTTATTTTAAATGATAGTAAAATTATTTAAAATTCATTGAACAGTAAATTTTAATCTGGTTATATATTTTAGTATATTGGACATTTAAGATATGTGGTAGAATACAATATATAAGTATACACATATTATTTCGTCTTGAATTTAAATTATTTTAAAAATTAATTTCTGTTTTATTTAATTGACGTGGAAAACTAAAAATTGTATTTAGTTAATATTACATCTTTGTTTTCAGGCATACCGCTTATTATAATGATAATATGGAGTATAGCCAAGATAATCTCACCAAGTGGAAACATGGTAAGTAATCTATTAAATATAAAAGATTAAACAATTGTAATTGTCTAGTTTAATAATTATTAAAATTTATATTATATTATATTTTACACAATTCCAACTATATTTTTTTCATTTGTTGTTTACACAATACTTTTTTAAAAGTATCTCATAGGTCATAAAAAAATAGCGTTATTAAAACCATATTAATTTTTATCTTAAATATAAAAGCTAGTATTAAAGTGATGTACACCACTTAAAATTGACTTATAATAATTAATTCAAATGACCCAAGAACTTTCTTACAAAAATATATAACTAAATTAATATTTTATAATAAAAATCTCTAAATTAATTAACCTAATTAAACTTATACAACTTATTTATATTAAATGTATTCCAAACAATAAAAATTGTAATTGCAATTTCACTTTCGATTTTTATCAATTTTGTTCTTTTGGAGCTAAAATTATTTTCTGTTATTCATTGTTCATTGATGATTTGATTGATTCCTATTGGATTTTTTTTATTACAAAACTATAGGGTAGAATATTTTATTGTATGATTATAATGTTACAAATCGTTGAATTGAAATTGCTCAAATACTTTAAAAATTTTAAGGATTGTTGTGGTTTTCTCGAACAATTATTGTTTTTTTTTCACATTTGTTTCAGTTTAAAAAACACCTGCGATATGATACCGAAAATAAATTTATATTCAATTCCATTTACCCTGTTTCATAATATGTATTCATGTATACATATAGTTTAGCTTTCTTACACTAAAAAAAAATAACCAAAACTTTTATTATTTTATAGGATAATGCTCGTTGTAAATGGATAGACCCACACCCTGTACACGATTGGATTTATCAAATCCCAGCCATATTGGTGTTAATAGTAAACCTGATATTCCTTTCATGCATAATGTGGGTAAGTTACATAAAATTCATTTTAAATGTATATATTAATTTAATATGTTTATTGTAAAATTATGCATCAGTGGTGGTATATTTATATTAACATCCAGTATTCACATTTGTTTTTTAATACTTTATTTGGTGAAGGATCATTAAACTGAAAAGTGGCATTGTATATTTTTTGTTCAGAGGTCGTTTTACTCTGAATAAATATCATTTAATGTATTTTTAGGTTCTTATAACGAAGTTACGATCAGCAAATTCGGCAGAAACACAACAATTTCGAAGAGCCAGCAAAGCTTTATTAATTCTTATTCCCTTGCTAGGCGTCACGTATATTTTAACTATGTGTGGACCCAGTGGAAATAACATATATGCCAATTTTTACATTTATGGACGAGCGTTGCTTTTATCTATGCAAGTAAGGAATTCATTTTATGAAATATGTAGTAATAATTTTATTATAAAAAAAAAAAAAAAAATGAAATAACTCATTTATAAATCATTCTTAATTTTCATTGATTTTACATTTCTATCCCGGTGACAGTCGTATATGGTTGCAGAAGCTTTAAATACTTTCTTTCTACTTTTGAAGGCTAGAAGACCGATAAATACGACTTGTTGAATAGAATTTCAGGGAGATAGAAGAAGATACCGCGGATACTTCTTACTCTTCAATATTTAACCATGTAGAATAATACAGTAAATTTGATTAACTGAAACTTCTTAAATTTAAAATAACCCCAATTTTTTAGTCAATCTCTAAAAATGTCTATATTAATAATGATATAAATAATCTATATAATTGTGTATATTATTTGAAAGTTTAAAAAAGAAAATCATAAATTCATTCATGTAATTTAAATATCGGAAATACCATGAATTGATAGGACAATAGTGAAAGTTAATATAGGGAATGTTATTATTTTTAGTAATATGATACAAACATTTTTCAAGTTATTACTTACTAGAATTTGTCGGTCATTTAAACAATCTTTATATTTTTATCTAGTTGAAAATTTAATGATATGAACAAATTATTTTAGGGATTCATTGTCGCAATATTCTATTGTTTTGTCAATTCAGAGGTCAAAAACACGTTAAAACATCACTTTATTCGTTGGAATGATGCTAGAAATTTAAGAACGAATGGTAGCCGAAGATTTACTTACTCCAAGGATTGGTCACCAAATACAAGGTCTGAAAGTGTCAGGTATGCTAATTTGTTTTTATTAACCTCAGATGTTTTATAAAAAATTATTCGCTATGTGATATTGTTATAAAATTTTATTATAATTTACTATTTTCAATTGGATTTTATTATTTTAAACTGAGATAATACGATTTGTTTAGTATTTAATTTTATAAAAGAATGTTTGGTTTTTAAAAAAAATTCTCTTCACTATTTTGAAACAAAAAATGATTTAATTTTCAGCGTGTTATTTTATATTTAGAAATTTATTCTTCCTTAAGTTTTTGAATGTAAAGAATATTTAAAAAATATATATAATTGTGCAACAAAGCAATAATTTATTGTCTGTTTGTGAATTAGAAACTATTTAAAATAGAAACTTCGTTTTAAAAAATGTTTTGTTTTTTAATAATGGTTAACAATTTTGTTTTTGAATAAATATGCAAGATAGTAAATAAATTTTTCCCTAAATGTTCACTTGTATTTGAGGAGATAGTATTAACAATTAACTTCATAGTATTAGCATTGTAACCAATTTTTAATATTATGACATTTAAAGTAATATAAATGATCTTAAAATTAACAATAGTCATTACTAAATGTCTTATTGGTCAATTTTTTATCTAGTTGTATGACATAAAAACTTATTCATTCCTTCTTTTATCTGATAAATTACGATGATTTTTCAATTAAATCACTACTCCTTATCGACACTTATATTTTCAAATTCATAATATAATAATATAAAATCATAATTAAATTTATTAATAATTCGGGAGTAAGCATTTTAACAAGGTTAAAAATGAGATTTTCATAAACTTTTAGTATATGTCATTTTTTAACAATTTTTTTTTTCATGAAAACACAAATTATTTCTGAGTTGTATTAGTAAAAAAAAAAAAGGCGCGTTCAGTTGATAATGAGATTAATTGCAGACAATCTGAAAAATACTTTCAAGGATATGGAGAGGTTTTGATTTTGTTATAGTAAATATTTAAAAAATTCTATGTAGTAATTATATTTTTATAAGCTAATATAAAATGATTGTTAAGTGTGCACGAAATCTAAAAAATTGAGAGTAAAAACTTATCTGACAACATATATACACTAAAATATTAATATTGTATAAAATGTTATACAGTATTTATAAAATATTTATATTCCAAGTATAATGTTAATATTCTTCCAAGATATTATTTCTATAAAGTGTCATCACATTTCATATTTGTTTATATAATAAATGTCGTCATTGTCGTGTAATTTTTATCGGTAGCCGTAATGTCGCCAGATTTTATAATTGAGTAGTAGTATCCCTTTGTACAGCGCACCCATCGCTTGTGTGAAATAAACGTACAACTAATTTCGTACTTAGCATCCTTTTTTTATTTATCTTTAATAAATCTTAGTTATTTAATAAAAGTTTAACCCCGAACGATAAAAAAAATAGTACATAACGAATTTTGTATTTAAATTTCTAATATATGTTTAACAATAAAAACAATTTATAGTATACGTAGAGAGTATATGTGTAGCGTCAATTGTGGATAAGATGAGAGAAAATAGACTTAGATGGTTTGGTCATGTTATGAGGAGAGAGAAATCGAAAGCTATAAAAACAGTTATAGAAATTAATGATGAAGGAAGAAGAGGTAGAGAAAGACCAAAAAAGAGATGGAGGGATGTTATTGAATATGATGACGGATAATGTGTGCGTAGATGGTATGGGAGATTGTGCCAAGTTGAAGTTCAGGATAAGAGTTGCCGACACCATATAGTTGGGATGTTGAAAACAAGAAGTTATAATTATTGCTAACAAAAAATTTAAGAATTTTTCTTTCGTTTAATATTTGAATTAATGTACCAGTGGATGTACTTAAGCGTGGACACAATAGTAAGACGTATAATACATTTTTTTGTTTTATTTAAATTATTTAAATTTAATCCAATCAATTGAAAATGTGTCAAAATGTTTATATAATATTTAAGAAAAAGTTGACCGTTTAAAGAGAGTATAACAATTGAATAATCTGAGCAAAGATAAAATATATTATGTAAATAGGTTTGGAGTCTAATTAATAAATATATCTGATATAGTAGGCATTTTATTACGTGAGGCTGGTCAGTAAGTGTATTTAGGACGAACTAAAACGTTAATATTAGGAGAATTTGAGAGTGTTTGAGTTAGTGTCAAAAATTGGCTCCAAGGATTAACGGTGCAACAATCACACTAGATATGTTTAGCGTTATCAATATCATCCAGAATAAAGTTATATCCTTTGTTAAAAAAAAATTCTGTAAATTGAATATTTGTTATACTATAACTATCAGGTATTTTTAAAATAATAAAAAGTAAATATAATTTTTTATTTTCTTTCATAATGAGAAAAAAAATACTTTCTTTTTCAAATAAATATTTATATTATTTTTTATATATACACTTGTATTTATATTCAGAGTGTTTTCTTGATTTAAATATTGTTCGGTAGAGAACGCCTTTAGAAAAGAACTAGTGGACTACTAGTTGTCATAAATACCGTTGATTATATTATATCGTGGACAGCTAATCTCTAGCGTCATGCTTCACTCACCCATTTGTCCACCCAGCACGACAAATCAATGACCTCCGTGTCAATTGTCATCCGTGTATAGTTCATTGTCGTAATTTAGCGAGTCAATTGTTGTATGTGTCATTGTATTTTTTTTATAACAAGCGCCTTCGCTGGAATGGTAAATTGTTCGCCCGTTGTACGCCATAGTTTTTATTATTTTTTTATTGCACCCTTGTGCTCAAAGTTCTCGTGCCCTTGCGCGCCTTCAGTGATTGGGCCCTGACCATCACTAAGTAACTTCACTGCCGTAGTCGCTTTTCCGTCGTCTGTTTTCGTCCACTATTACGTGCCTGGATCTACACTCTGACTCGTGATACTCAGATGTTCGACACCATCACCACAAGATCTCATACAGTCCACTCATCACTATCAACAACTTCATTTATTCTGTTGAGTTTTATATTATTCTTTAATGTTATTTATTATTTGTATTTAACTACTTTATGTATGCCGCTTCACTGGCCATTAGTATTTAAGGGCCCCCCGCTACCCTTTAAATTTAAGATACTCATTGAAGAACCTTTAATATATGTGGTTATTTGTTATTTAATTATGCTCTCGATACTTATTTGATGTGTGGTTAGCCGTCATCCTCCCAGGTGACACTTCTTCCACTTCAGTTATAGCGATTTAAACAGGTTTGAGGTAAAACGGTATTCTAGTGTGACCTAGCCGTCTTACGGTCTAGCTGCCACTTTTGAAACAAATATTGTTCACCAAGGTTACCGTAAAATATACTAATCATAGATGAAAATATTTTTTATGCTGATCATGAAACTTGATTTTCTTATTATTAAATGCTAATGCTGACCTTTATTTAAAATATGATGGATTACATATTCTGACAATGTAGGATTTTTATTTAATGATTTGGTATTACGCGTTTTATATAAACCCATTAATAATACTTATTTATAATAATTTACATTTACTTAATTATCTTGAGCTATAATATTTGTATGTTAGTATCAAAAATATTATGCGAGTTATGTTATTTCGGATAATCATCGTCGATCAACGTGGCCAGACTAGATCTTTTTCATAAAATATGCGTTTCACGTTTTCTCTTTCACTGAAACTTTGTTTTCATTACATTGTCGATAGTGGAGGTCTATAACATTTTGGTTAAAATCTCTCTATATATTTTTTTAAATAAATATATCTGAATTTTCACATACATATATTGGAAGTTTCATGATACAAATTGATGAACACATAGAACATAATGTAAAATTTGGATGAATAATGATAAAAATGTTATGTTTTTATACGAATTTTCCATATTTTTTGTCTAAATTATTTTACTTTGCTGTAAAATTAACGTTTATATTAAAATATTATACTAACATATTATAATTATTAAATAATTTCTAACAGTAGCCTCGTATACAGTACTATAAACATATTCATTCTCGGAGTAGGATCACAGATAGCTTATTTTGTACAGCACAATTAAAAATTTGGAAGTTTAGTTTAAACTAGGGTCGACAATTAATTTATAAAATAGTTAAATAATTTTTAATGTTACTATTTATTTACTGACAAGCATTGCCAATTAATAAAGGTTTGTCAAATTTTCTGATAACTTGTCATATTTTATTTTTTATGAATTAGATGATTTCAATATTTTGACTTTTATAATAACTTGAATAATATAGATTTTTTTTATCGAACAATTTGGTATGATAAAAGTAATAATAAAAATCCTATTATGAAACAAATGATTAATGAAAAGTTATTAAATAAACATGATACAAATTTATGTTAATATTAAAATACTTAAAGTGATATTAAATAACTCTAATAAGCTTAGAATATATATATATATATATATTTTTATCAACGTGTAATTTTTAATGAATAAAAAGTATAGTGTAATAAATATTTGTAAAATAATGTTATAATTAGCTATAGTTTGTTCTTTTTATTTTATTTTATTATATTAGTTTTTATGATATTCAAGCTGCATAATTCTTTTTTGTTATAAAACCTAGAAGTTGTGATATTTAAAAAGGTGCTCTTTAAATTTACTGTGTATTATTCTGCTGAGTGTTAACATAAACATTATTATTGTGTTAACATCAAAAAAATTATTATAATTTAAAAAGAAATGTTATTATATAAGAAATATGAAGTGATACTTACTCAGTGTAAAATTCAAAATTACACCAACAATTAATAAAATGTATACAGGGCATTTATTTGATTAGGGTGTAATAAAATTCATATTATTTTTAAACCATCTAATGAAGACTATTGAAATTGGAACCTTTAAAAAAAAAATTCGTATAGTTGTTAATTATTCTAATTTATTTATTTTGCACTATAGTTCAAAATTTTTTAAAACCTAGTTTCACTCGGTTTTAAAATTTTGGGTTATTTGAGTTCAGAATGCAATACTCTAAAAATTATTTTTATTACAACATCGAAGTTTTTTATTGAATCGGAAACAATCTACTTAGTAAATTATTAAACAAAAATAATGAAAAAAGATGAAAAACTTTATTTTCCATCTTCTATGTATGTATATATATATATAAAGTTGAAAAAAAGCCTCCGTCTTATTTGTTACACATGCCAATTTGCGGTCAAATAATAAATTGTTTGAATCTATATACGTGAATTATTTTCAATTAAACATTTATCAAAACTAAAATTAAGTTTTCCTTTCCTAGTAGTCAAATGTATTAAGGTATTCGCTATTTAAGTTCTTTGCTTATTGCAAAACTATGTATGATTGAAATTGCATCAATTCTTATATTTCTGTAAAATTTGTATTTTTCTCTCTGTCTTGAGTTTGTAATAAAAAAATTAATTGACTCAATATTGTTCCAGAGTATCATGGTGTTTTATTATAGAAGTCTGTAATATCTCATATTGTGCAAGTCATGTTGATGTTTTATAAACACGTGTCATGAATTAAAACAAACATTTTATTCTCTAGATAACAATTTTTTACGCTACACTTTAAAACTATTCAGCAATTTTTTTTATATTTCAATGTAAATTAATGTAAAATAATAACAGTTTATAGTGCATAACTTTTTATAACATTGTTTTAAGATAATATATTGATTTCGAAAATAATTTGAGCTAATTGATAGTTTAAATACTTTAACTAAAAACTTTAAATAAATACTTTCGACCATTTTCAAATTTTTAAGTTATGAATTGAGTTTGTAACTTTGCTAACTTTTTAAAAGTACATTTAAAATTATAAAAACTCAAATTTAAATTGTAAATTTAAAATTAATTTTCAAAAATTTACTATGAAGTGTATTTTTAATAAGTTTATGGTCAATATTTAGTCAAACAAAGTATTATCTAGCGAGGGAAGAATTATACTTTTGGCCCGACTAAGACGGCGCTTAATATAGGCAAATTTGACACGTACTTGTATTGATAAATATTTTTTATATAGTTTTGCAAATTAGTTTTTTTGTGTTATGATCTCAGTAAAAATTATACATAAGCATAATTATTATTTAAGTGTTTACAATTAAAATAAAATGTATATTATATAATTATAATTATGAACCATTTTTTCAATTCTAAATAAAATATTTAATGATGGATAACGTACATGTATATTTGCGACAACAGTTTTATTTATTATGAATATTAAATGCATTGATTACATGATTAAATACAATTATATTTTAAGACTGATGTTTTAGCTGTTTTCAAAGGTGATGAGATATCTTAATAACATTCCATTTTAATGTTTTAGGCCCAGTGTTCATATAGGCGAAGAGAAACCGCCGGAAGCGCCTAAAGTATAAGGTAGGCTCCCCTAAGTGAATAAATTTTTGCTATAGCGCTTTGTAAAACATATAATAGACAGCTTAATATTATATTGTATTTATTTTCTTATCGCATTTTGAATGAGATCCATTAGACAGTATGTTAAAAATTGGTATAGATTTATTAAATCGAATGTTGCTAGTATTTAAAGTTTAATTTGTTCGATAGCGTAAAAATTTTTAGTAAAAATTAATTGTGTGTATTAGTCGTAAATATTACTTAGGTAATAAATTCATTGAGAGGGTGATTTATTTTTAATGCACACTAATACACATAGATATAAATTTGCTATTGATTATTTAAAAGTGTTAGAGTGGAAAAAATTGACGTCATATAAATCATTTTGACCGATACAACAATGGCATAAAGCAAAATGAAAAATTATTTTTTGATGAACATTATAAAAAAAAATGGAAAGAAAGTATTTTTTATATTTTACCGTAATAGTCTCTTTTTTAGAATTCCAAAGAGTTATAAATAGACTAAAGCGGCCAAGTATTTATATAGTCCAAATATTATAGTTCATAATACATATTTTACACAATAAAAGGGTATTGTTACACAATTTAGCTAAAGAATTCAAGATATTTTATTGACATCATACTACATTTGAATAGTAAATTTTGCTATAGGACGTTGGAATTCAACAACTATTCGATATTTGAAAGAATTTGTTGTAGATAAATTCTTACGTTATCCTATGAACATGATTATGTGTTTGAAGTATCTTCGATAAGATCTTAGAGCGAAATGAACATCCTTGTGCTTGTGTTTTAATTAGCCTCACTTGTTTGTATAAAATCTTAAAAACAGTTTTCATCAACTCAATTTGTTGCTAAACATGGTTATTTTTATCATTTAACGAGAAATCAATTTTCTCGATTGTTTGAAGCTAATATTAGTGAAAATATTTATGAGTTTCCATTTATTAAAGTTGTGCATAATAACATTTTTTACGTTATATTATCATCATTATTATTATTTTTTAAATTGTCATTAATAATGATTAACAAACGAACGTTTCTAACTTATATTTGCATTGAATGTTGGGTATGTTGCAGATTAACTCGACCATCGATTGTAGCAGATTCAGTGTTGGGCAAAGGAAAGAGAGCCTCGACTGTTAGCAGCTCTACTACAATGACATTTATTGTATCTAACGGACCAATCGGTTCTGTGGCTTTGACTAACGTCGGCCAAAACCGCACGTTGCATCCACCGTCAGAAAATCCTGTTTAAATATTGGCTATTAATGACTGCAACCGTATTTATTACAGATTACTGTACTTGTCAATTGCGTCCTACAGTGTTTTAATGTGTGATTAATTTCATGCTACACATTATTATGCTGCATACCGTTCCATTTATGTTATACCTATTTAGAAGGTAAGTAATTGTATTTATCGTGTATTAATAGTATAAGGTACACAGTGTGTTCCGTTCATCAACAGCCACTCAATGACTCATAATATAAATACAACGTTAAAAAAAAATTTTTGTTTTTTATTATTTATTATATATTATTAATATATTAGCTATTAATTACTTTTTTGTATGATCTATTTATACTTATAGGGGCGTTAACTTATTTTTTTTATGGAAAAATACATATTTAACTAGCTTATATAATTATCTAAAAAAATGGCGGGACGATAACATATTTTGAACCAGCATGAAAATTATTAACATTTTTATTTGTAGGCGGGAATAGACTAGAAAAGTCTAATAATAAAATAGTCATACCAGCAGCTCTTCCGATTCTATATTTTTAAAATACCAGAACTTCTAAAGTATTGGTCCAAAAGTTGTCATTTTTTTTATTAAATCATTTCCTATTTTATAAATTAAGTAAATATACAGAGTAATTTTTTTAATGCTAGCCACTCATTTCTCTTAAAATTTTGGAAAATGTTTGGTTTTTGTTAGTTACATACGTAATTCCATTTTTGGTTATAAAACAATTGTTTCCATTCCTTATATCTTATAAGGTTATCAACTTTATTTTTTTATATAGCAATAGACATATTTAAAGTTTATAAAATAGAAAATGATCTAATTAAGTAAATTACTGGTCGATAAAATCTTTTGGATCAGAACTTTAGAAGTCATTCTCATTTTAATACCTTGGCCGGAGGACTTTAAATTGTTTATTAGATCATTTTATATTTTTTAACATATAAATGAATACATATGTAACTAACTAAAACAGAAAAAATTTTTTCAAAAAACTTAATATTTTAAGAACATTTATGTGGCTAGCGTTAAAAGAATCACTCTGTATATGTCGCATTTATAAAAAGAAAGTTGATATCTATATGAATTATAAAAATAATACTTAAAAGTAATCAATAGCTAATAAATCAAGTAATACATGTAGCTAAAAAATTAAATTTGTTTTTTTAATTTTGTATTAATTGTGGGAGTAATTAGGTAGTTTCTGATAAACGGATTATTCTGTAGTTTATTAGAATCATAAATTATTTGTCAAAAATAAATATGCTATAGTATAAGTGAATTTTTTTATAAATTTCATTAAATAATTTTACTGTATCATAGTTAAATAGAGCCAAAGAAGTATTATATTTTACAACATGAATTACACATTATGTTAGTTTTTTTTAAGCTATTCATTAAATTATACATTTTGTTTGAAACATTTTTTTCAATCAATCGAGTTATATTTCGTATCTCAGTCCTACAAACACTATTTTTCTTAATTATCCTTTGTCAATATGCGCATTTAAATTATCCACATAATATATATCTCATAATAATTAAAATTTGACAAGTCATTCAGTTTTTTTATCATGAATATAGTTAAAACTAATGATGGGAAATATCGAATAGTAACTATCGAACTATTCGATAGTGGTTCACTATTCAAACTAATCGATAGTCTTTCAAAAACTATTTGAATAGTAAAAATATTCTATAGTTACACAATATCTTTGAATAGCTTATGTTAAAAATAAACTATTCAGTTGTATAAAAACAATTCGAATTGTTATTCGATAATTTAAAATATTCGAAAATGCCCATCACTAGTTAAAACAAACTAATCTGAAATAGCCAGCACTCTTATTAATATGAAAATAAGTTCATAAAGCAGTTGTTTTAAAAATAATTAATAAAAACATAAGATTCCATGAATTTAACTTAAATTTAAAAGGAAATAATAATTTTGTTATCCAAGGGAATTAAAAATGTTAAAAATTATTTTTAGTTATGTAGGCAATCAATATACGTTTCTTTTACTAATTTGAAAGTATCACATTTTGATTATGGTAAAGGGTTAGAAATAAACTTAACTAAAATGTTTAATGATTCCAAAATAAATTAAAAAATTTTTTTTTAATAATTTACCTTTAATAAACGTTAATTTTTATAAATACATACTTTATACATTTTAGTGTACAAATAAAAACTGAAAATTTTAATACAAACTAATGAACTGTAAAAATACTTGTTTTGACCAATCTTAAACTTAATTTGTTATCAATGTAAATGTTTTGATTGTTCTTTATACCCATCATACAAAGATTTATTTTTTTATCAATGTCTTTTTATAATTTTCTTTTATATTCCACTGTGGCTTAAAAATGTTATTTTGTATATTTTGCTAAGATTAATAAATTTTAGTTTAGATTTTGTTATTGTTATTTGTGTTTGAATTAACTTGATAACTTTTAAATATAACTAATTTTCTATACAGACATATTCTAAATGAAATAAAGATGTTAATTAATTTCAAATAATATTTTAATTAATTATAATTACGATTATTATTGAACAATAATATGCAATACATACAGAATACAATTAGTTATAAGAATATATTAATTTCTTTTATCTTTGTTATATTTTAAAGCATAAGTGTTAAAATGTACAAACTATCGCATATTCCTGCAAATAAAATTTTAACTTAAAAGTAAATTGTATTTACAAAATGTTATATGAATTATAATTATCTGTGTGTGAAATCAAAATTATAATTAATGAACAAATAAAAGTATTTGCATCAAAATATGTGTTTGATTTTATAATTTTTCTCTAGATTCAAATTTTGGAAACTAAAAATGTACACAATTATATATTTTTTATTTTTAATAAAACTGAACCTGTGCTCATGAAGAATCTAAGTGAAATTATTATTTTAAGGGAAATATCAAGTCCATTAATATAGCCTACTGATTTGGACAATTATAATAGGTAAAAAAGGCCAATTTGGCTGTTTGCGGTAAGTTAGGAGAGCTATTATTCTCTTATCCCTTCCTTTTACTTTTGTTTTTAAGGTTATATCTTTAATGTTTATCACTATTTCTATTTCAATTGCAATGATCATTATCTTTTCGTTAATATTTTATTTTTTTTATTTTAAACGTAAAGTTTTATTTCTTATCAAAGATAATATCAATAAAAATATTAATGATTTAAAATTATGTAGTCTCGTTTTAATTAATTAAATATAGGCATGAATTGAAAAAAGCTTGAAATCTAGTTTCTTAAAAATTTTATATCTTACCTAAAAGATCAAAAACTTATAAATTGCTTTTTAACAATGCTGATTTTGGTGTCTAATAATTTCTAAAAAAATTCTTGAAATTGTTCTTGTAATAGATTATTAGTAAATTACTAATTGTATAGTAAATTTTAAACCTGATCACTCTTGTTTATACATTTTTATTAAATATTTGAAATGGGACGACCCATTGTTACTCCCTTATTTTAAATAAAATAGTTGATCAAGTTAGAAATATGTATTATTTGGTAAAACTAATGTTTGTATACTTGGATCTTCATCTATTATGAACAATATTATAGAAAATTATAAACTCTGACAAAGTGAAACTTCTTATAAATCGATTGATAATAGAATAGAACATATGTTTTGATATTTTGAAGTTATCTTAAAATTTAATTAATTTTTTTTAAGAAAGCATTGAGTGTGTACGATCTTACATTCAAATATTATTAATCGAATATTTTTAAAGAAATGTAAAACGCTCATTTTGATTTAATAATGTTAACGTATTTATAATCAAATTATCAAGATCAAAGAGTCAAATTTTTGATATGAACTTTAACTTAGCAAAAATTAATTA
Source organism: Daktulosphaira vitifoliae (assembly GCF_025091365.1). Lineage (NCBI taxonomy): Eukaryota > Metazoa > Arthropoda > Insecta > Hemiptera > Phylloxeridae > Daktulosphaira > Daktulosphaira vitifoliae. Next base: position 50,453,059 of record NW_026099572.1, on the reverse strand, counting down.
TATTATTAAATTTAGCTATAGTGCTACATTAAACTAATAGTAATTGACAATAGGATTAATATTTATTCACTCAAGAATGTACTTTTGTTTTCTAACTAAAATAGACTTTCTATTTTATCCGATTTACTCTTTGTTTTCATTTTATGTTAATTAAAATGTGGAAACCCGTTCTTTAATTTTAACGTGCAATTCGAATTCAGAACACAAACTCAGACATATTACGTAGTATTCGCATTGTATTTTTAATGCGAAAACCTTTTTGCCTTTATATGCTTAATCTCTCTTTATTATTATAATTTTACGGTTTTCGAGTTACACACTGTATGTTATAGTACTAGTTTTTACAATACACATATCTCTTTATACGTATATTTGTGAAGTAATAACTAAATTCAACATTTTATTTAAGGGTCTATTATGTATTACGATAGATTTTATTTATTTACTAGCAAAAAGCAGACCTATCCAAGTTTTTGATAACCTGTGCATTTTAAATGCTCATCGTTATTGCATGTACCGAGAGTTATATGTACATTACCTTTAATAGTATTGTATTTATTACACTTTTACACAAACGTTCCTCTAACTGGGTCGTGACGACAAATTGAATCAATTTCGTTTGAATATAATTTACAACGCACAAAGCTTGACATACGTTTAAAAGATACATAGTGGGAGTTGTTTCCCGTTAAATAAATTCTCTTAGAAATCTGCATTATTGTGAGGGCGCAGTAGTTAATGCGTTTATACGTTTAAAATCACTATTATATAGTCGTACAAATGGAAATTAGATGCAGTATTGTTAAAGAACATGTTCGAAAAGGATTTCATGGAATCGATTTTTTTTTTTTGGAAGAGGATGAAGGAGTTCTATTACATATAATTGGAATCAGAAGATGAAATAATTAATTATTTTTAGGAATTGAAATCAAATATTATAAATAAATTTCATGTAAGATGGTTTCGCCGTGACAACAATGATTAGAAGTAACTTTATAATTTTTAGAGATTTCAACCAAATTGCATAAATGAAAATTTCATTTAAATTTATACATATATATTTATAATAAAAAGTAAAAATATATTTAACTTATTAAATTGACCAAAAAATTAATTAATAATAAAATAAGTCATGCAATCAAAGTTAATATAATTGGTGATGCAATAATATGCTGTAAATTTCCTATAAATAGATATTGCAGTACATCGCTTGAATCGCACAACGTTAAAATTTAATATCTACTACATGCAGAGTGATTTATTAATAACGATCACGTTTATTGATATAGGTTATTTTTGCTTTTATGTTACGTTTTAACTAAATTATTTGTTTTTTATTCACAACGCTTTCTTGCCTTGAAAAAAATTCATTCCATCCTTTTCCCCTGACGTGGGATAAGTTGACATACCTTAGTTTATTGAGGTTATGCTCAAATGTATTTTTCAAGTTATATTATTATTACCCAATTAATAGAGAGTCACCTCCTGCCCCAATATGTAATATATAACATTATATGTTTGATATGTTATACAATTTTTAAATTGGTCTACCAAGTATTTAAAATATATATGTTTTGTACGAGGCAGCTAGACCGTAGGACGGCTAGTTATGCTCCGCACTAGAATATCGTTTTACCTCAAGCCTGTTAAATCGCTATTATTGAAGCGGAAATGGGTCACCTGAGGGATGACCCATTAAATACTAATGGCCGGCGAAGCAGCAAAAAACAAAATAGTAATACTCAATTAAAACAAACATTAAAAAATAATATAAAACTCGAATAGTGATGACTGGACTGTATGAGATCTTGTGGTGATGGTGTCGAACATCTGAGTATCACGAGTCAGAGTGTAGATCCAGGCACGTAATATTGGACGAAAACAGACGACGGAAAAGCGACTACGGCAGTGAAGTTACTTAGTGATGGTCAGGGCCCAATCACTGAAGGCGCGCAAGGGCACGAGAACTTTGAGCACAAGGGTGCAATAAAAAATAATAAAAACTATGGCGTACAACGGGCGAACAATTTACCATTCAAGCGAAGGCGCTTGCTATAAAAAAAAAACAATGACACATACAACAATTGACTCGCTAACTTACGACAATGAACTATACACGGATGACAATTGACACGGAGGTCATTGATTTGTCGTTCTGGGTGGACAAATGGGTGAGTGAAGCAAGACGCTGGAAATTAGCTGTCCACGATATAATATAATCAACGGTGTTTATGACAACTGGTCCACTAGTTCTATGCTAAAGGCGTTCTGTACCAAACATTATATATGGAGAGTGTAAACATATTTCAAATAGGAAATCGTTCTGATGACCACCTAAGAAATGCTTCTAGATAATTAACAGGTTTATTTTTTATGATAACAGCAAACTGTTTTAGAAATAGACATTGCGTAAACAAATAACAAAAATAAAACAATTTTCTTGATTCCATTATTATTCAAAAATTTTCTTTAATACTCCACTAATTTTAAGACATCATTTTAAATTATTTTTATTCGTAATGTTTTTCTTTAGCTATTGCAGAAAAAAAATAATTACGGTCAAAGTAAAACATTATGTCATAAAACAATAATATATCAATTTTGCAAGGTATAAATGCTGCAGTTTAGAACAATCGTTCATTAGATTTATTTTCGAAAAATTTGTCATTATTTGGTTAATATATTTTTAAACATTTCCAAACAAGTTTGAGATCATTACTAAATGTTTTTAAATCCAAGAAGATCATCTTGCCTAAAGCATCAAATTATTACACCGTTTTCCCCCAAATATAAAACTCATGTAAAACAGAGAAACATTTTTCCAAAAAAATTAATTTAGTCATGAGAAAAAGAATATTTGCTTTCGCCTCGTTTTTGTATTTTATGTGTTGTATGTGTTGCTAGTATTTGCATTTTTCATTCATGTGTATGAAATATTTATTAAGTAATATTTTTCCACTGTCATTTACTGTATCATTGTAATCATTAGGTCTGTAGGAGGTATGTATAATACATTTTATATCATACTATAATAGCAAATAATAATTACTATTTTAAATAATTAACATTATAAAACGTCGAATAAATTATTTTAACAACACCTTTCACAGTTTAGAACCTTTCTTGTAAATAACATGAATTTGATAATTTTAAAATAATACTTATAGTATTATATTATTGTGATGATATAGCTGTTTTGTTTTATAAATATACATAGTGTGTTTTTTTTTACAAAAGCTGATAATTTATAAATGTGTAGATTTATTATTATTCCGTCCTTGTAAAAAAGATCGTATACGCTAAAAATGAAAAAAATTACTTTTTTGTAAAATGATTATAATAATTTATTGGTGTATCTTTAAAGCTGTACATAACTTAGAAGCCAAGTTATTAAGGATTTAGTTTATACGTATTGCATAAAAATATACTTAATAAAGGGAAGGTACGAATGTCACCTTTCATAAATATTCGTTTAAATTATCGTTATGTGATAACTGGAAAATTGATAAAATTTACCTAAATGAATAGAAAACATATTCTAATAAATATGTTAATAATTTCCAGTATTTACCTTATTGTCAAAAAAGTAATAATAATAATAAAAATAACTTCATCAAAATGAAGCTTTTTATTTTTTATTTCAAAGATATCTTATAAAATATGAATCGTAAAATTGCTTTGTATGTGATATAATATTTAATATTTAAGATTTAATGCTATATAATTTTGAAGAAAAGTACTCACAACATTTTCAGACTAAATGTACTACTATTTATTTAAATATAATGTTATTTAAAAAGTAAAAACCAGGTATACTTGTAGAATAATTTGTATATTATTTTGCATTTATAAGAAAATTTTGTATACAAGGTGGACATTTTAATTAATAACTCTTAAATGTAGCAATAAAATTACAAAATTTGATAACTGTTAAAATTGTAAATATATTTGTGTCGAAAGTTCAAGGCGTCTGCTAATGAAGTGAACACTTTATTCAATTTACTTTCATTGTATTTTACTTATTCATCAAGTTTTTGTAACTGTCAAAATCTGTCACATCTGACATTAATACCTATCATATTACTTTTCTTTGTAGTTTAAAATTAGAACTCTCAAGCGTCCAAAAATAATAAATACTAAATTACAAACTTAAATATTTAATGCAATACGAACAATTAACTATAAATTTAATTGCGATTCTCCTCTGTCAGTGGTTTAAGATTTTAGCTACGGTGCGAAGCTGAGAAAGTATTAAATTTAACATCATGTGTATTTTTTTATTATGTCTGATGCCACTTTTTCTCAGCTCTCACAGAACCGATTTCTTTCAATGATACGTCAAACGATCACAAATCGTATCTATTTGAAGACATTGCCATGGAAATTTGAAAAAAATTACCCCGTTCTCTGAATTTGGCGCAAATCCCCCAATAAATTACAATTTTTAAAATCTGTAAATTTAGACATTTTTTCTTAAAAATGCTGTACTTTTTTGAAAAATGAACAAATAAACATAACTATTTTTATATTTATACCTTAAGTAATTCCCGTTTATTAGGTATAATATTTTTGAAAATCTGACCCTTTACATTCTTACAAGAGGGGATCCAAAATAGAAACTTTTTTACAAAACTCAACTTTTTCAACTTAATTTTTCAAAATGTTCCAGAAATATTGCGATCTTTAATCATATGCCAAATTAAAGCTTATTTTACGTTTTATAGATTAAAAAAGTTGTCACGACGACTTATTTTTACGTGCAAACTCGGCTGCCGTAGTTAAAAAATTGTTATTTTTGTGTTCAAATTTTATTTTCTTTTTATTTATTTTAAAATACTTTTTAAGGGTTTGCCATAGTAATGAGTCCACCAATAATTTTAAAATTTCATGAATCTAACTTGCATTAAATATAAATTTATAGTTATTTTGATTATTTTGCCTCTTCAAAGTTAAGAAAATCTTTTTTGAATTTTTGAAAACTTTAATTTTGTATAAAAACTTAACTTTTGAAAATGTTCCGGGTAATCTGTGTCCTTTAAATATATGTTAAGATAAAGCTTATTTTATGTACCATAGTTCAAAAAAAAAAATTTTTGTACCGTAGATCTATTTTCTATGTGCAAATGGTAGTCGAAGTAGAACAAAAAATTGGAGTTATTGTTGTTTTTGTAATAATCTACCAATTTCTTAAAATTAAACACTATCTACAGATTTGCATCGAAGCGTTTCTTATGATAGTGATTATAATCACTGTTAAATATCATCTATAATTTTTCCAACTATGCTACGTCCATACTGTGCCACGACCGTTTTTTTTTTTTGTTATTGTTGTTCCTTTAAATTTAATCTCTCGAGAACTACAGAAATATAAACTTCTGAAAAACCTATGTCGTTATTCGAACTTTTAAGTTAACAGTAATTACAGTGATAATTTATTTTCTACTACGTTTTAAAATAAAAACGATTATACACTAGTTTAAAAATAACATTAGTTATTATTGTTTGTTGTTTTCATTTGCAAAAAAAATTAGTAAAGGAAAAAAATTCGAATCAACAAATGATAACGATTATTTATCTTAAAAATATATATGTTACCTTTGAATACATACTCATCCAAGCTTTATGATATTTTTTTAGTAATTCCATTTAATGATATTTTAGAGTGGAATATTAATAACACAAAGTTAATGTAGTATGCACTCATTACTTGATTTCCAGAATAATTAATTTTTATTATTTTTGTTTTGTAATACTATAAGGTTGCTTTAAATTACATCAGGCATGATGAATTAAACAAAAGGAAACTAATCACAGAAAAAAATGTTACGTTTTTTATCTACCCACTTCAAAAGAGTAGAATTTAATCGGTATCCAGTCTTATTCAAAACGCAATGAACTCTGCTTTTGAACTGCAATTATTATTATGTGTATCTTTTTTAGAGCCTAGGATTGATAATCAATAGTAATGGCATATTTTGAGCCAAATTTAAGAGGTCGCAAAATTTGTTTGAGACGCTAACAGCATTTCTGACTATTTACTAAATGATAATAAAATTAAAAAATATATTGAGGTCTTTATTTTTACATAAAATAAATAAAAATATGGCAACTGTTGACAACACAAGGCTGCTATACATCAGTTCTAGACAACAAATGTACTTCGTAATGCATAATAGGAAAGACATGAGTATAAATAGTTTTCAATGAAAGATGTAGTAGCCTGTTAATACTGGATTCGATCAAAAAACGTAAATTTAATCAGAGATAATATATTTATTTTCATTGACAATTCCCAGTCAATAAAAACTTTTTTAATTGTATGAAGAACAGGATACATAATGAATTATTTTTTAATTATACAATATTTTGTTTTTATAATCGCACAATAATAAGCGAAAATTTAATAATTGAACACTTTGTTATTTGAAGAAGAGCAGAAATTTTACGCTCCGTAATTACGCTACTGATTAAATGTATTGAATAAGAAAAATTCAACTTTTGCCTAAGGCAAATAATTTACAATAATGAACCCCAGTTAGAATACTCGTAAAATATAATTGAAAACATTTTCATTATCGTATTAATAGGGATACTTAATACTTAAGTAGTTTCCATGAATATTATTTTTACCTTTATTATGATACTTGTGGTTTCTGGAGCATAATTTAATTTAAATTAAATGAGTTTTGAAGAAAGCGGAAAATCATTGTACAATGTCAATTGTATTAACCAAGTACTTTTTTGAGACGAATAGGTACTATATTGCATTTCTCTATGCTTGGTGACTTCTTATGCAATTAACCTAATTAACCTTGCAATAATTCATATTAAAAAATTGAATACATTATTTTAAATAGTATAAAACATACATATAATACACAATTGATCCATTTTAGTCACATACAATTTAAATTAATATTGTATTATCTTTCTAAAACTATTACATTCTTCAAATACAGAGTGTTCAGTAAGTAAGAAAACAGGTCAGTTGTTACAAACAATGAGAACAATAGAAATCCGTTTTCTTCTGAATACCACAATATATTTAAAGTATGTAAGACCGTGTGTAAAATTAGCTATTTGATATATATATTATTAAAAATATAATATTAAATACATATTATTGTTGTTAATTTATTATTTTAATTTCCTGCTACTGATAGAAACCTAAGTTAAAAAATCTCTGAAAAAGCCGTCAAGATAATGAACTACAATATTTTGATGAAAAAGATAATAAGAAAAACGTGCTAGTGCTAGTTTTTTTGAGGCCTGGGACAAATCATAATTGCGAAGCTTCAACTAGAAAGGAAGTTAAAGTAGAATAGATCCCATCAATAAAAATTACATGTGACTACTATTATGTTGGAAGAAAGAAATAAAAACTTTTATTATGTATATTCTTACCAAAGCAAAACCCTAACATGCCACTGGTATGCACAGGGCACGGGGTACGTACCCCACTAATCCCATACTCACACTAGTACTGAAGAAAGTTAAATGTAAGTTAAGAAAAATTTTAAATAAAAGGTTACATAAATGATATCAAATCATTGTTTGGTTAAGATTTTTCCTATTGACATTCATATTCCTATTTACGTATTATAGCATAACGTATTTAAAATTCTTTTAATTATTTGCATAATTAATACTTTATACTTTTCATATAATTAAAAAAAAAAACGGTTTCATATAATATTATAAATATTATATGAAAAATATGTTTATATATACATATACAGGGTGATTTTTTTATCATAACCCACTCAATTACTTACAGAATAATATAATTTAAAATTTTTTTTTTATTACTATCTTTAGTTACACATTATTCTTGAATTATTAACTATATAATACTTTTTTAGTTCATCCCTTATGCCTGGTAAGGGTGTCAACTTTGTTTTTTTAAATGATAACACATATTTTGAATTTAATAAAATGTTTGAGTTTTTAATTCAATAATAAATGGCATTTGAATTTTTAATAAAACTTAATTTGTTTATTAGATATAAACATTTAAAGTTTCAAATTTTTGAGTTAATATATAGGTATAATACACAAGGGATTACAAATACAGGTAGCTAATTGGTTTTTTATGATATTGCTATCACAGTCACGGATTGTTTATTATCAATTATGACTATCAATAGATATACTTTTTGTATTGTCAGTTAGTGTATTTTTTATAGACATTTTAGCATCTTTAATCAAAAGAATAATTGACGTCCTTTTGTAGAAATGTAATTTTCAAAATATTTTTAACTTAAATACAGAGAAATTTAATAGATAATTATTATTTTTACACAAATAAAATCTTTAAAGAATCTTTGTTTGCCCAAGATTTACATAAATTATCCATCTTTAAAGGATATTAAATTAAACAAACACGTTTAATTAAAGTAAATGAATATTGAATTACAGTATGGTAATCAAAACTTTTGAAATATATGTGGTCAAATCATTGAATATTCTTACCACAAAGTATAACATAAAATAAGCGGTAAATTCTGTCTCAGTGATAGATTAACTTTGCGGTCAGGGGCAAAACGCTCTTGATTTTGATAAACAACGTTGTTATTTTCGAAAAATACACATAGCATTTGAATTGACCTGAAATTATATAATTATAATGGAATATTCATGAGGGTTCAAACGCAAAACTAAAGAGAGACTTACTTCTTAGCTAATCCAGACAAAATAAATTTATGTTAAGTATCAGAATGTTACATGTATGTATATATATACATGCATATATGCTACTTAATGTTTGATTGTATTTTGACGAGTATGCATAAAGTATTAATAAAACCGCTAAGGTATTCTTTGTAAATGGTATTTATGGTTAATTATAGGGAATAAATTAAATGTATTATATTAAACGATTACTTTACTGACGATGCGTATCATATAAGTGTCCTAAATAAGTTTGTTTAAAACAAATTGAATCAATACGGGACTTAACTAAGGATATTATAAATGATTAATTACAAAGAAAAGGATGGTTATTATTCAATTTATTTTAATTTTGAAAATTTACATTTTTTTCTGATCGTCAAAAAAGGCAATAAGAGAAAAATGTTCTTTAACTGACTTTTTTGTCAGTTAAAGAAATATAATTAAAAAATGATATAGTTGTTACAAAGTTTTATCGGTACCATAACGCTGTGAATATTTACACAACTAAATTTATTTAGTTTCTATCAAAAAAAGTATTTATCAATTTTCTAGATTAGGTTTTTTTGGTTCTACATTAACCTTTTTAAGTTTAATTAGTATTATTTTGAAATTTATGTGATTTTTTTGTTATTTTCTATAAATTATTTATCTCCACTTTAAGGAAAGTATAATAGAGTACGTAGAATATACGACTACGCTGGGCACAATAAGTATTTTATACAAAAAGTATTACTTCTAAATTAGTATAATAAAGTTTTAACATTTAAATAATAAAATGTGTAAGGTATAAAGTGCATGTTTGTTGTTTGAGGTTATCACAATAATATAATATAATTTTAATTTTAACACTATCTTTGGTATCCTAAAATATCAATACTAATAACATGATATGATTGTGATATGAATAGAGCTGTGAATTATATGCATTTATAAACTTTATTTGGAGGTTCCTGAGTTTGTGCAACTTTTTCATAGAGTTATACAATGACAATCACTTCACACGTTATAGTTTTGGAAATTCAAAACTATAACGTCGGAACAAAAACATCACTGAGTTTTTATGTTTATTAATAAAAATTTGTACTGTCTGGTGTGTTCGGATTATCTTAATAAAATTAACAAATGTATATAATTCGCTGCCTTAGATATAATATTATATGTATTAGATTAAAATGTATCATTATAATATAGAATTTCAAAGTAAATTTAAACTTGTATTGATGAATTAGAATAATTAGTACAATTTTTTATTAGAATTTAATAATTATAAATGCTAATGAAAATTATAATAAAATGGAAACGAAGATTAAGAAAAACAAGTGAATCATATTATTTTATTTACAATGTATGCTTATAGTTATTTCATATTTATGTCAAACTCTAATCACCTAATTATACTTTAAATGTTAAGATCAAATATGCTGTAGTTTCAGTTCCTTTAAAATAATACAGATTACCAAAAAAAAAAATATCTTATAATACAATAATAATACGAATAAAAAAATTACACGTGCCCATTCAAAATTATACTTAAAAAAGTAGATTTAAAAAAAAACTTTTAATTTGTTCGAAAATCAACAGATTTCAATAATTTGTTTAGAGTACTTTTAAAACTAGACGAACCTGGTAAAAATTTCAAGTCATAAGTCGAAAACGCTGATGGCATTAAGCTTTTTTCTTTAAAACAATCTGAAATTTTTAAAAGGTCGTGGAGCGCCAAGAAAAATTAAAATTATCTATTGTCCGTTATTAATCGAAAAGCAACACAAATTAATTGTACATTTAAGGGGGTCGTTTTCGCTATAGTATAAAAGTATGATCAGGAAGCCGATGACGCCCCGTAAATATCATAAGAATTACAATTGTTAGAATTATAAATATAGAAAATAATAACAACAAGTTGACATTATATTAATTAGACGTTACGCGTTTGCATTGTAGGTGTCGTATTTCCTCTAAAAACATTCTGTATCTCTTAACGTTGTCTGTGAGTTTCTGTATATAATTGTAGAAGTTAACAATTTTCTAAATTTGCATATAAAACATTTATTTGGAATAATCTTTTTAATTTTCAAGTTATCATTCAAAAAACATACACAGGATAATGCTAGTTTTTAAATTTTTTATGTTTCATTAATTGACCATAAAATCTTATTTAATAATGTTTTACTATTAAAAACGTTAAACTTAAAAATTGTATAACGTTTTAATGTCGAATTATATTAAACTTAATCATAAGATAAGGTTATAATATTTATAAACGTGAAACGAACAAAGATTTTTTAATCCAACCCTTTTTATTGCTGTAAACTAGAATACTATTATTATCATAATTGATGACATGCTATTTCATGTTATTTCATTAAATAACATGAAAAAAAAACGATCGAATCATATATATTGTAACATCTCACTAAAAAAATCTTGCGTACAACACTGTTCAAATTCATGTTACTTTATTTGTTTTCTACATAATCGGCTAATGTAAAAAATTTTATAAGAGTGCTTGAATTTAGAGAAACGTATGATAAAAGTATTTATGTAATAAAATCAGTTTCTTTTAGTTACTTGTAGTAATTATAAATTTTTTTATTTTTAACTACGTTTACATTTTACTTTTAATGATTTGATTTCTAGGAAGTCATTTCTTAATTCAAATAAGTTGATCAATATCAAGTACAAAAAATTTTGTTGTAAAATAAATAAATATTTACTTAAAATAGGTTCATTTTATTTCAAGATTTGTTGTATAATAATCTTCATTTTAATTATAATATGTTGGATAAATATCATACAACAAAGTGATACTAAAATATGGATATTTTTTTATTTTATACTACTAAATATGTACGTTTTTTTACTTAAGGATTCATCCTAAAAATGTTTTATGTAGTAATGTAAATGGTATAAAATGTACACCGGACTTATTATAAATAAAAAAAACACATCATTGTAAAATGTATTTGATTATTATCGGAACATTAATTACATATTTTATATTATAATTGTACATTTTTATTTTTATCAAAAATATATTTTATTTTCAGCTTTCTTCTTTTCCCTTGCCTTTTTCCCAACTTCTTGAGGTCGGCCACCCTTATCCTAAACTTGAAACGATCATCCACGCTTAAGTACATCTACTAGGCGATTTTTTTAATATACATTAATTCAAATATCAAACAAAAGAAAAATTCTTAAATTTTTTGTTAGCAATAATTATAACTTCTTCTTTTCAACATCCCAACTACATGGTGTCGGCAACCTTATCCTGAACATTAACTTGACGAAATCTCCCATATCATCGATGCATTCATCAGCCGAACTCATATTGCATTTAATACCATTCCTCAATCTTTTTTTTGGTCTTCCTCTACCTTTTCTTCCTTCAACATTCATAATTTATTTTCATCTAATTTAGAAAAAATGTAAAATTCAATAGTATTGCATCACTCGGTATATTGTACCATAAGATTAAAATATTATAAAAACAATTTTCATTCCCCTTATCATCATCTATTATCACATGTTATCAGGTTTACCATCTATAATCATGTTAATCTTTAAGATATAAATCTATCGTACAGCTGTTTTCTTTACGCTTTACAATTAATATGAAATGTATTTTTATTACCATTTCATCTTAAGTGGCAATTAAATATTAGTATAAAATATTATTGGCGATTTTTCAAACAAAAAAGAATAACATTTTTATCTGTTTAAAATCAGCTTGGAAATGAAAATAAAATGTATAAATTAGTTGATTAAATATATTTAATGTAAGAATATTTACGACAAAAACATAAACAGGTTAAAATTAATAAACGTTATGTACATTTTTACAGCTAAGCTTTTGTGAAAAATATTTTTGGTTGCCAAAAAAATGTGCTTGCAAATATAATATTTATGAAATAATAATTTAAATAATGTGAAATTAACAAATACTTAAAAATAACTTTATTAAAAAATATTTATTTTTAGTGATGAATTTTTCTGTACATTTCTATGAACGTCAGATTATAAACCCAAAATAGTTATTCAGGACATGAATTCCCCTTGTCATTTTGAATTAGTTGACAGATTTATGACATCAACCATTTATTAACTGTTTAAGCATTGTCGTTGAACATACGGGTATAATTATATGCAACGGTTCAGCACAATGTACGATATCAAAGTATAATCTGCCATCCAATAAATTTTACTGATAAAAGGGTTTAAAATGCCCTTGTGGTTACACCAAAACAATTAATGCGACAGATAAACTTTTTTTAAATATCTTCTATAGCCGCAAAAGTTTGGTCTTTTACATCTGTACCGTTAAATGTCCATAAGAGTAAATATATATGTATACTAAGCAATTCTCCTTGGGTGTAGCATCGAATTACAGTCATTATATGAAGTAGGATCAGAGGGTACATGGAGATAAATAGTAGTTAGCACCTTAACTTTTTAACGTTAACTACTTCATTACACACTGGAAAATATCCTGATCAAATTATTTTGTTGCTGTGTGGTATGAAAAAGAAATTTTTCACGATTATTAATTTGATTTCATGTATTTTAGCTTCGATGCGAAGCGGAGAAGGTATTAATTTTACTATGATGTGTTTTTTTTTTTTTTTATGTCTGTTGCCACTTTTTCTCAGCTCTCACTGGACCGATTTCTTTCAAAAATACGTCAAAAAATCACAAATCGTATCTAGTTGAAGACATTACCCTTAAAAATTGAAAAAAATTCCCTCGTTCCCCGCAAATGGGGGAAATATCCAAAAAAATTACAAATTTAAAAATCGCTAATTTTCGAAATTTTTTCACTTTTTTTTCTTAAAACTTCCATAACTTTTTGAAAAATCAACAAATCAACATAATTTTTTTTTATACTAAAACCTTAGATATTTACCTTTCATTTGATATCATTTTTTTGAAAATCTATCACTTAACCTGCTCATTGGGGGGGATTTAAAATGGCAACTTTTTTACAAAAATTAATTTTTTCAACTTAATTTTTGAAAATGTTCCGGAAAGACTGCGTCCTTTAAACATATATCAAATTAAAGCTTATTTTATGTACTACAAAATGAAAAAAAAAAATTTGTCCCGACACTTTTTTTTCTACATTTAAACGGCTGCCGTAGTTAAAAAAACACTATTTTTGTGTTAAAATTTTCGATTTTCGATTTTAAATTTTCAACTTAAAAATGCTATAACTTTTTGAAAAATGTATATATCAGCACAAATTTTTTTTTTCTAAATACATTATAAGTACATCTTTCATTTGACATACTTTTTATTAAAATTGGACAATTTCCCCTTATATAGGGGGCGTTCAAAACTTAAAATATTGTAAAAAACATAGATCTTTTTCAACTGAACTTTTGAAAATGTTCCGGAAATACTGCGTCCTTTAAACATATATCAAATCAAAGGTTATGTTATATACTATCAAATGAAAAAAAAAAATTTGTCCCGACATCTTATCTTCTATGTGCAAATGGCTGTCGAAAATTTAAAAAAAAATGTAATGTTTGCGATAAAAATTACATTTTATCGGGATGTTTTTTGTACTTAAAACTGCCATAACTTTTTCAAAAATGAACAAATAAAAATAATATTTTTTTGTATTGAAACCTTAGATATTTCCCTTTCATTTGATATAATTTTTTTTGAAAATCTTACACTTATTCTGCTCATTGAGGGGACCAAAACTTGAAATATTGTAAAAACATAGATCTTTTTCAACTGAACTTTTGAAAATGTTCCGGGAATACTGCGTTCTTTAAACATATATCAAATTAAAGCTTATGTTATATACTATCAAATGAAAAAAAAAAATTTGTCCCGACATCTTATCTTCTATGTGCAAATGGCTGTCGAAAATTTAAAAAAAAATGTAATGTTTGCGATAAAAATTACATTTTATCGGGATGTTTTTTGTACTTAAAACTGCCATAACTTTTTCAAAAATGAACAAATAAAAATAATATTTTTTTGTATTGAAACCTTAGATATTTCCCTTTCATTTGATATAATTTTTTTTGAAAATCTAACACTTATTCTGCTCACTGGGAGGATTTAAAATAGTAACTTTTTTACAAAAAATAACTTTTTCAACTTAATTTTTGAAAATGTTCCGGAAATACTGCGTCCTTTAAACATATATAAAATTAAAGCTTATTTTATGTACTACAAAATGAAAAAAAAAAATTTGTCCCGACGATCTATCTTCTATACGCAAATGGGTACCATATTGAAAAATATACTATTTTTGTATGATAATTATGGGTTTTGTATTTTATTTTAATAGAAGTTGATGTTGCTTTTGCAATTATCCATCAATTTTTTAAAATTAAACACTATCTACAGATTTGCATCGAAGCGTTTCTTATGATAGTGATTTTAATCACTGTCAGATTAAATCTATACTGAACCCAACTATTTATTTATTACTGATAGATATACAATTAAAATATTATTTTATTATTTCAACAGAGATACGAATCGATATTACTTTCATAGAGATGGACCATTTGACGAGTGTATAACAATGTACTCGATAACAGTATTTGGTATACCTAGTTCATTAGCAATATGAGAACTCTTACTCGTTGAAGTTCGAATTACACGTATACATCATAGGTAGTTTAAATGTGTCCATTTACCACACGCAGTATAAATTAAATATATTTATTAAAAATACAAATTTTTCTCATATAAAAATAAATAAATTCTTAAAAAGTTAGGTCTATAATTTATATTCTTAAATTTTTATATTTTTTAGTAAAATAAAGGTAATTACTTTTATATAGTTAATTAGTAATACACATTATTACTTGAAAGAATAATTTATTCAGCGGTATATGGTTTTATTTAAAAGTCCCAGTTCTTATTTAGTCTTGGAAGTATCGTCTTTTTTATGTTTGATTAAATTTACTCAAAAAATGTAATAATATTCACGAGATATGTTCAACACAACATTTAGTCTTCAAACAACATACATATTTTCAGCTTTAGCAAACATAAATTTAAATTTTCAACAACATAATCCTAAGATTTTCCTTTACATTGACTAAAATCAAGCGTGTGCTAATAAAACTTTTTGAAGTATATCCAATATTTTCTTCTTATCCTTATTGTATTGTTGATAATTTTTTACCAAGCACTTTTAAACAACAGCCTCAGAAAGTCATTCGTTTCATGAAAGCGTAGGCTTCACAATCCACTCAATTTAATGTTAGTGGGTGTAATAATATATTCCTGCCAAAATTAATGATGTCACTCAAAATAAAAACTTTGTCGTTTTAATGTAATATGATTTAATTATATATTATTTTTACTACAATTAATAAAATGTTATTTATTATGAAAATTCATTTTGTATTGCATTTCTAGATGAAAGAAAACTCGTGTAATAAATTCAATACTATTATTTGAAAATTGAATTGAATGAAAAGTACCTATTGTCCACACAAAGCGTCCCGGAGACTCAAAATAAATTTGTTTTAATACATTCCCGATTAACAAAATAGAAGAAAGCTCATACATCTAATTTTTGTTAAAAATATTTTCTAATTTCTAACTAGATGTGCTTGCATAAGTACCAATAATAAATTAAAAGGTTTTCAAGCTATAGATTTTATATTCCAAATTAAGAATAAATAAAAATGATAACTATTTTTAAAAATGTATAATAATGAAGTAATATAATATAATAGTAACAAGGGTGTAACTTCAAAAATTTAATTGTAGGAGCATAGTCCATATTTTATTTATTTTATTTTAATTTGAGTAAAACACCTGACTAGAAACTTTTTTACAACACAGCTTTGCCCCTCTCTTTTCCTCTTAAAAAGTAAATCACAAAGATATATAACTTATTTGAGAAAGCTAAGAATATTTCTATGGGAATTGCAGCTTCTACAGCCCCCACGCAAACTACGCTAATTAATATCAGCATGGTAAGTTGAATAAATAAACAAATGCATTACAGTTTTACTTTACTGGTTTTTAAAAATCAAAAAAAAAAATATGGAAACCATTTCCTGACCGACAAGATTTTAAAATTCCGCTGAATAATTAAGTTGTTTTAGTTTATTTTCAATTTTATCCACAATAAAACAGTTCTGTCGGGTTAGGCAGATAGCGAATGACATTACTCATAATTTCCCTTAATAAAAGATGTTTATCATCATCATTTTTAATGGTATAGGCAAAAGTTAAACATAAGTTTTACTCGATTTTTAACTGTAGATTTCCTTTATGAAACGGGAGATTATTATTATTATTTTTTGAATAAAATATATTAGAAGTAGCTTTTTGTCAAAAAAATGATAATTGAAATGAAAAAAGTCAAATTTTATATCGACTTTAAATATGGTTAATCAAATCAATAAATTGCATAATATCTCAAAGAAAGATCTATTTGAGTAGATATCTAATATTAATTTAAACATTTTAAAAAATGTCTGTAAAATTTATTACATTAGACAATTACTCACGTTGAATTTCATTTTTCAGAAATATTTCATTTTTATTAGTATTGAACTAATCTTTATTTTTCTGATATTAATTATTATTTGAGTCAAGTTCTTATCAAAATATGACTGCTAACAAATTTTTTATATTATTAATATCACTCAAGTATAAATTGGTTGCAACTTATCTAAAAATAAAAAATAATACAAGTATAAGATTGTTAATGTTAAATAATTCATAATTTTTTAAAAATCAAGTTAGTTTATATTCCGACATGGCTTGATGTATTTTAAAACTTTTTAGAATAACATTCCAAAAATTCTGAAATTACTTTACATTAATTATCGACTAAACATTATCAATTCTAAGAATTTTATATTGTTATTCCAAAACAAATTATATATTATAAAGAAAAGCTCTTCTATTGGTTGCCAATGAAATATTTTTAAAATTTAAATATAATTTTGTTTCAATAATTAGATATTATAAATGAATGCAATATCCTTGCTTAAAATATATACTCATCTTGTTGAGTTCGTTAGAAACTGTAATAAATATGGATTACTCGAACATGCCTTGAATTAAATTATCTTACATAAGTTTTATTTTAAATAAGTTTTACTTAAAAACTAATATTACTATGCCACGCGCGTATAAATCGATCAAGGAAAGTCTGTTACACTTATGTTTTTATTATTACTACATTACAAAACATATACACTGCCATTTAATATGATCAAAGATTATTCATAAAATTAATTTTTTAGTTTTGTATGAACTATACATAATAAAAGTTTGGATTTTCAATATATTTTTGATAGATCAAAGAAATATATTTTTTATTTGATACATTAAAAAATAATGTATATTACTATGTTCCGCCTAGCTGGGGCTCCGACTCAGACCCGGGGCCCTATGAGCCTTACATGACTTCGGCGCGTAGGCTTCTAAAATCATAAAAAGACCATTGATTCCGGTAGAGGTACCCGGCTACGATAAGTGTTTTGCAGAAAATATATTACATCAGAATCCGTGTAACAAAAATATATTAAAAATGTTATCATTAAAATCAGGAAAATTCAAAAAGAGAGTATAGTAAAATGTATGAGGTATAAAGTTGGCGTTTGTTAATGAGGTATTCCCTTAGGCGTATTCCAAAATTATTTTAGGAGAGTATTTAATATTTTTTTACTTTGTTAATCATGCTATAGAATTATTTTTGCTAAAAAACAAAGTGATGACCAAAAAAAAGGACATTAGGTCCTTATTTCATAGAAGTTGCCTAAAAAAATATTGATAGCGCTGGTTCAAGGGGAGCCCATATCTCTCTTAAATACACCCCTAGTATACAAAAAAATTATTAATATTCTAATTATAATAATCGTGTTTATATTATAGAATACGTAGGACTATGTAAAAAATTTAATTTAAACGATAAAGTCATAGACTCATACATCATATATAAGAAAAAAAAGATTCTTAATAATGTACTGTTCTGATAATGAAAGTACAAACTTATGTAATTATAACCGTCTTGAAATTTATATATAACATATAACATTCCTCAATAAAATATATTATATGTGCTATGTGTAAATGCAAAATAGTGTCTTAATAAAAATAGATATTACACCATATAATTAAGGTTCAGGATGAACGTATTAGCAGAAATGAGTCAATGCGCATATTAAAACCAATAATTTTCCCGAAGTCTGGTGACCGAGTACTTTCGTTGAAAAAAAATTTTGAAAATCGCAGCACGCTAAGTAATTTTCCCAGAAAAACGTTTTTTTCCTTGTTCTATTATATAATAAGATTAGAATCAAATGTGTAATATATTAGGGTCCGAGAGGGTTTTAACGCTATTAAATATATCAACATAGTGATTTATTAGAGTAGATAGAAAAATCATATTTTTATATATTGTAATTACATTTCTTCGGCATATTTAATTTCGAAAAATTTGTGTATTTTCATTTTTATTATGGTGATTAAGTTAGTCTATCTTAATAAAAAAAGTATAAAAATAAAGCATATTTTCAGGTTAAGTACAGGTTAGAATAATCGAATATTTTTTATAAAATCATTATTGTTTAAGTGAGCATCTGTAATTGAAATGATTATATTTTTCATTAAAAAAGTTGTGTAACTTTTTTATTGTTCTAAATAATAATAATAATAATATAAATAAAATGTACATAATCAGTAAATCAAAAGTTATTATATTTGCCAAAACATCGTGGACCACCTGTATTTTTAATATATTTATGATGTATAACACTTTATTCAATAGTCTATCTTGACATTTAAATTGAAAATTATATTTTACTTACTGTATAACATTTATATATCTATCAATTGTAGTCTTTGTATAGAACAACTGGACCTTAAGTTCGTCTCAGGGAACTCGTCAAAGCTTAGTAAAGTTATTACATTGTTTTTGAATCTCATTTCAAAAGATATAATTCGAGGTGTCACTCACAAGCACGTTGACATATAGTTCCATTTTTCGTTAAACGTCACTCTTTACAGGTTTTCATTGTAAAAAGCTTTGTCTATTCCATGACAAAAACAATTTATAGCTCTTTTACAGCATAATGCCATTTTGAATTTGCTTTAAGGCTAATCACATAAATTTTTTTTACTGCATTTTAGTAAAAATGAAAAAAAAAAGTTTAAAAGGAATATGTTTTTTCGATTTTTTTTTTTTAATGTTTGAAAACTGTTATACAAAATTAAAAAATATTCGATAGAATTAAAAAAATCACGATACATAAAAAACATAAGCTTTTAATACTTACTGTTTCTTAATTAAAATAAAACTTCAATTTCCATGCATTATATATTATGCAGTATTACAACATTCATATTAAAATTAAATCAACTTGATCAATTTTTAGAAATTATTGATATTTTGAAATAATAATACTAGTATGTTAATATTAGCTACAAATTGCAAAAAACATAAAATAGTTATAGTTTATATTGATTAATAATCTTAGTTAGAAATCCAAAAGTTCATTGGTATATATATTTAATAAATGTTTAATTTTATCTATTTTAAGCGTTTAAAAGAATAAGTGACAGCTGTGACATTATATTGACTGTAAAATTATTTTTCAGAAACAATGAACTCTATAAGAAAGGAGTTTTAAATTTAAGTGTTTTCTGTATAGAATCTGTTTGATAGAATATCAATAAACGTCAACGGATTGTCATAAAAAAGTAAGCAACAGCAATAAGTCCAGAAAAGCAATATCCGGTACTAGAATTTGCTGTCGTAGAGATACACGTGACACGAATAGAATTTTTTAAATTTTTACAAAATCAATGGGAAATTATTGTTAAACATATTTAACTCTCGATTTTAATCTCTATCGTAACAAAAGCTTTATTAAAAAAATGTTCAACATCATTATTCGAAATTTATCTACTTACAACAACTTGTAAGTTATTAGTAATTTAAATAAAAAATTATGTTGGAGTTAAAATAGAATCATTAAAATATTTACAAGAAATATGATAATTTGTAAAATACTTCATAAAAATAATTGTTTTCAGAACTTATTTTTTTAACATTGTTAAAAGCAGCAGCACGGGGACAAAAAAGAGTATCAAAATATTTGAATGATTTCATTATTTCGCTTATGTATATAATATACGTTCATTCAAAAATAATTTTACATTTTCTTTTTTATCAAAAAAATATAAATAGAAAGAAAATTACTTAAAAAATTTTATATCATAGTTCTAACAATATATTATTGATATCAATTACTTTCATACAATTATATTTTGTAAAATGTTCATAACTTTTAAGTATTTTCTTAATACAATAAAAAACATAATAAATAAAGTGAATGTATTTGTTTCAAGAATATTAGTTTTCATCTTAAAAAACATTTAACCCCACAGAATTTAGTATAAATATTTGAATAAAATTTAGTATAGATTTCTTATTATTTATTAAAATTAATCATCGTGTAATAATAAAATACATGAGAAATATTGCAAAATAACTATATAACTAATCTCGACTAAAAAAGTTCTAAACTATCGAAGTTAATAAATTAATTTATACTTTATATAGATCGCTATTTTATAGTTTATTGTTATTTTTGCTATGAATATATTAATGTTACTATGAGTAACATAAATAAATAATAATATACAATAATAAAAAGATATTAGATAATCAATAATTTTTGATTTAAAAAAAAATAATATTTTTTATAATAATAATATAATATAATATAATAATATATATATTTTTTTTAATTAAAAGTAATTTCATTTAAAAAATATTAGGTTATCTATAGGCGCCTAATTTAAATTTTATTTCAACATTAACTTGCTCATATGTATAAGCCATCACAAAATTAACCTAATACAATAAGATCTATTTATTATTTAATAAATTTAATACATTATAAGTTGTTAAAATCTAATTAGTTTAGTCTACTCAAACTTTATATTTGTACCAAGTTTCCTATGATAAATCGTTTTTATCCATAAAACATGTAATTTGTATGATTGTACCACTCTGTTGTTAAATATATTTGTATATAGTTTATTAAAATCCTTCTGCTCATTCAAGGATACCAAGTATTAATTAATAATTTGTTTAGTCTGGTTTATGTTTATCAAATATTAAAGAAAGTACAGATTGGCTTTTTCAACAATTGTCTCTTACAATTATACCTAAACTAAAAAATATCTAAAATTATTAATTCGATAAAATCGAAACAATGAATAAAATAAAATATAATTCCAGCTTTATCTAGAATAGATAAAAAATGGCATATTCATTAATATATTTTTTTTTTTGTAATTTATTTATTAAATTTTTGTTTTGAAATTAAATAGACTAGTTGCTTTAAATATGGACTTTGACACTTTCGAATCGAAACTTTTTATCTTTACCTTATTGGTAATATTACTTTTCAAAAAAAAAGATAGATTTTCAACAGTAAAATATTCATATAAGATATTATGAATTATAATAATTTTGTGATCTCGATTCGACAAACTCAAATCTGAACTTTACGATAAAATGTTCACAATGGAACTCATAAGTTAACTTGAATTTATGATTTGAAAACTTTTTTACTTATATTCTAATCTATCTGAACAATCAAGGTTAAATTCAATGTGATTGAAAATGCAAACACCCTGGCATTTTACTAATAAACTAGTCGTTTATAATAACTCAAAAAATAATTCTAATATTAGTAAAAAAAAAAAAAAAAATTTGACTTTTAAAAGTTGTTTTTGGAATATAATCAAGTTCTATATGACACAGAATATTACAAAAGATATTATTTATAACAATTGTAGATCGTGTACTTATTATTAATATATTGTACTTATATTTCCATTTAAATGTTAGTTTTTTAACATTTATTATTAAGACAAACAATAATTTTTAAATAATTTTAATTTAATAAATTAATTTAAAAGTAATATAATTTTTTTAAAATTTTTATATAATACAGAAGTGTCTTGTGTTAAATTGATTAGTAGATAAAATTAACTACATTAGCCTCGTTTTAAGATCTTTCGCAGCAAAGAAAATTTAAAATATTCAATTGTCGACTTTTCTTTTCTAAGTACTTTTAAAAAGTATTCTTTCAACAAAACAACTGACTTCAGTATTGTTTTAGTTTTCTTCTCTGTTTTCTAACAGATTTTTTATGAGTTACTGTATACTATGTTTTTATATATTACAAGTGTTAGTATAACTTTGCATATTAAAAAAAATAAATATTCTTATATAACCCAGTTGTGATAATTCGTAAACATTTATACATTTATTTTTAATTTTATTACGTCTCTGATATCATAATATAGTTATTTTTTGTCTTAACACCTAAGAAATTAAACTTCTTTAATTATTTGTTAATTTATACACTCTAACTTAGCAGTATAAAATAAACATCATTTGTCTGATGTAGCATACATTACAATATTTTTACCATAAGCAAGTAGTTTAATTGTTTTTTCTACATATTGTGGTCTCTCAATCGTTTAATCATTTTAATTTTGAAACGTATTTACAGGACTAAACATAATTTATGTTTATTAAAAAATATATAAATACATTTACTATTTTTTTGCGTTAGATTTTCCGATTAAATTATAATAATTTGACAGGAATATTTTACGATTATCTGAAATATTTAATGAAAGGTTGTCAATCAAATGTATAAACTGTTTTTAATAACAACATTTTATCCTTTAATCCATGTTTACACTTATATATTTAAATTTATATACAAAGCTATTACTCTAATTTTTTTTAAATATCCTAGGAAAATAAGGGTACTCTTTTAGTTGTCCTTTATTTAGGAAAATAATTAAATTTATAATAATATGAATAACGACGTAATAAAGTATCGAATGTTTTTGATAATTCAACACGAGAGTTATAAAACAACTGAAAATATTATTTAATTATAATTTTAAAAATATGATGAGTATTTCCGTGCATTAATTTAAATAATAAATATGAAATTGATCAGAAACTAATAAAATTCAAGTAACACTCTAATGTTTTGTGTTGTGTGATGGATGTATATATAGCTTTTAAGTTGAATAATAAGAAATATCACAATGGATTATTTTGATATATGAATAAATATGAGTTGAATAGCATAGTTGTATTTTATTATTGCACGTTACCAACCTAAATAGTTCGAGTAAACTTGCTAATTGTAATAATATATTGAAAAATGTGTTATTTTGTCATATACATTTCAAATATGAGAGTGCATAAAGTTAAATTAGTTTTACTAATAAATAGTCACTGTCATATGGATTTCCAACACAACGTTGCATTCCGAAAAAATAACTAAAATACTCGTTTGAATTAATTGGATGGGCCGACCCCGCTGAACTTGAACCAGCCAAAACCGGTGCAAAGCGGTAGCAAATGGCGAGCGGGTAACGTGTTGCTGGCAACTCATGTTCATGTAGAGGCTCACAGTAGGAATGTTACGGGGGAACTGTTGGCGGCACGTTGTACTCACCTAAAGCACTGTCATGGTCATCTGGGGTTTAATTTTGTCATAGAAGGCGTCCGAGCTAGGCGTTTACGCATTTGCCGAGCTTTTGGTTAAATCTTTTTCAAATTCGTTTTTGTTCGCCTTTTCTTAAACTTCGATCGTTGTCATTAAATAATTATCATAAATACAATTGTTGTGTTGATTGACGGAAAGCGATCGTGAAGATGTGCGCGACAGTGTTAAGGTGAACGGGTTGTGCGAGTTGAATATTGGATTTAAAACTATGCCTTTGTACTTCTTGTGAAAATATATGTGAGCATTTTATTTTGTTTAATTAATAACAAGCTTTTGCCTTAACACACTACGACTTTTTACGTTAAAAATTATTGACATCTCTAACTCATGTCTCATGCTCGTAAATTAGTTTGTACGTTAAGTTTAATTAACTTAAATAAATCAAAGTGTATCCATTACACAATTGTAAATAAAATTCGAAAGAAATGTCATAATAATTGTGAACAGTAACACTGAAAATCATATTAATCCTATTTAAACTTATGTTAACACAATAATATAAAAAAAAAAAAATTTCGAAAAATATTTTAAACAATGGTGTTTTTTGCTAATAGTTTGACTATTATTTTTGTAGTATTTTTAATTAAAACATTTTTCAAAGGCTTACATAAGTATCAGTAATGATATTGATGACGTTATAAGGAAAACCTTTTCAACAGTAATCATTTAAATTACTCATGGTTATTTCACATAATTTAATGTGTTGAGTTACTGTAATGTTATTCTTGACGATTTTTTTTTTATTGATTCCTCGTTAGTTCAATAAAATATTAAACTGCGGAGTATTTATAAATTGTTGAATCATTAGTAAAATGACCTTAATGACAACTAAAACAACAACTTTTGGACACCCGATTAGATTTTTAAATTAGGCTAGTCTGTCTAACCAAAAGTTATAGTAATTTTGGCTTCATCCAATAATAAAAAACTATTAATAATTTAAATGTAAGCCGCAGCTATATCTGACACATTATACCTAGTTTAAAAACAATTATTTTAATAGAAAATATGTAATGAACTAATGAAGAATTTATTATTACTTGGTCGACAGCCAATTTCTCATAAATTATTTTTGTTTCATTCATAAAAAAATAATGTCAGTATAGAAATAGATAAACAGTTTTTAGGTTGGAGGGGTTTTTGTTTTTGTATGTCTTCAGCAAACATCTTCTTACATTGAATTTTTTGCCAAGTTTAAAACTCAATAAAAAATATTCTACTTAAAACTATTTTAATTAACTAACGCTTAAATCAAACTATAATGATTTTTTAAGTAATTAATTACTTTTTTATGTTTAATCGATATACAAGTTTTGAAATTTTGTATTTTTTGCACTGTTAAAATTATAATAGCAAGAGACATTATAGGAATTATTGTCCGACAACTGTCTTTTTTTTTTAATTAGAATGTCTGTATTTGATGATGTTAAGAATACAATAATATTTTTTAAAACATGTGCACTTGTTAATACAAGATAATTATCAAATGTTATTACGTTATTTTCATACATACATGTTGTGAATAAATATAGTCTTTATGATAATTGATTTATTTACGTTTTGCTATCGTCATTAACTCCTATAGTAATGTTGTAGTTTTTTTTTCACTTTGCAATTAAGAAATATAAAATTAACGTTTTCATATTTATATTATCATTAAAAATCAGTTAACTAACGCGGTAAACTATAAAAAGTTTTATTTACTGTCGTTTCATTTATTATAGTAGAACATTTTTTAAGTTTTGTGTAACTTTTGATTGGTTAAAATACATTCATAGAGGATAAAACTTTCAGTGAAAATAATTTCATAATGATATTATAAAGTCATTATTTCGAGTTAAAATAAAAGCACTGTTTTAGCAAAAATTCACTTTCATTCACCTAAAAAAATAATAGAAAACGTAAAAAAATATCGAATTAAATTTTATTCAATCCAATAATTATTTTTTCGATAACCAGTTAATGAAATAATTCCATTTTCCTTCAGCATAAAACTGTTTTTATTGGAGTGATACATTATGATATCTATTTATTTAATAAAAATAACTATAGTTAATTAAATAAAAATATTAATTTAATGTATAATATTCAATTTTTCAATTAAAATTTGGGATTTTATAAACGATTATTATTATTTTTTTTTTGAAATCAGTTTGATTTAAAAGAAATTATTAAAATGACAATATTTCAAATAATATACAATTTTATATTATGATCTTGTAAAATCTTAACTTATTATTTAATTTATAAAAATTATTATATAAAATTCAGCATTATGTAATTGCATTGTAAGGAAAACTCTTTCAAAAGCAACATCTTATTTATTATACAATGTAATATATATTTGTGTTTTCGCAAAAATAACATAATTAAGATAAACTCGAGTGTTTTTCGGGAGAGAAGTAACAAATTATATGTTGAAGCTTTCATGGATTGTCGTAATGCTTAACGTTCCGGACTTGTTGTAAAGTCCAAAAACGGTCAGCTCATAACTGAAAACGTGGACATCCGTAAACATTTCAAGCAAAGCAAGTTATATGCTCTTGGAAGTCCAATTAAATCAATATAGTATTAGAACTAATTTTTTTTTAATTTTTAAAATGTAATATTAATTATAAAAAATACATTTTATGGCAAAAGCTCTTTGAATTATTATTTATGTACTTCAATATGACATCAAAACGAAATTAGTCAACAGATATTATTTTTAATTTTATAATGTCAAGTATAAAATTAGTTTACCTAATTATTAAGAAAATGTGTAATCGAACAGATTTCAAAAGTAGTAAGATTTTTTTGATCAGAGAATGTGACCTATGAACGTCTGAAACTTATTAATAATGCCATTTGTACTTGATCATTCTATTGTCCTCAATTGTAATTGCGTTTTATATGACGATTGCAACCGTATGTGTTACATATTGAATTAATATCTTTTATTGCTTTATAAAAGTTAATATTCAAGTGAATCAAATGAAATATATACTGTCCTTGAAATGTAAATCACAGTAGCGGGTAGTTTGGTGACCTATATAGCAATACAATTTCATATTTAAGGTGTCACATAAACTATATTTTATCATAACCTTACTATTATGTTTTTGATACGAATTTTAAAAGCTTTCTGCTTTTAAAATTCGATAGGTGTATCTGATATGTATGGTATATATTGATGGATATTTTTATATAACACTTCTGTTATTTTAGTATTAAAGAATACATATTATAGTGCTTCTATAACGATTGGCTGAAATTTAAATGAACATTCAGTGAGACGGTATATTATAAAAGGTTTAGTATTTTGTTAGGCGTACATATTTTAATGATACAATGTATTTGATTGAAATATACACTATTTGAATTCTTACCGACAATGTAAAATTTATTGTCGTATACAAAAAAATATTTAATATTTAATTAAAATATGTTTCATATTATTTTGAAAAAAAAAGTAGGTATCATATAACTATGTGTTAATGTTGAGCCGAAAACTTTTCTTGTAATATCAACCACACATTTTGTAGATTGTATCAGAGTAAAATAATAAATACTGAAACTTTTCAAATTAAAATTACCCAAATAAAACTTTTGTTTAAGTCGTACTCATGATTTAAAAGGTTTCATTAAATTGCTAATGTTCTTCAAGTAAAAACAAAGTAATACCAGGTGTTCATCAGCAATAATAATTTATAAACGTTGTGTCATTATTAAATTAAATAAGAGGAAAATACAATCAACTAATTGTGGCCTTTTAAATATTTATACCTTGCTCCCTTAAATATCTTCGATTCATCTCCATGGGAAATCATCGAACGATTAAAAAATAAAAATACAATCCAGTTCTTACAAATCTTATAACTTTTGATTTACTGAATATCTAAAATTAAAGTTGACACCCTTATAAGAAGTTAGGGATGGATAAAAAAGTAATCAATAACTTATAAATCATAAAATAAATAAAACTTAAAATTTTCTTAACATAATTATTATTTAAAAGAAATCCAGTGGCTAGTGTTAAAAGAATCACCTTATATAATGTATAAGATTTTTCCCATGTAAATTATTCACGCTTGAGTGAGCACTTATTATTGAAGTAAAAATATTTCGTCGTAATATCGATCCATTACTCATCTTATTATTTTGTATAGGACTTGTAGGATATGTCAGGACATGGTGAGACAATGTGTATATTTGCTAATATTCTTCGCTACAATTTCTTTAAAAATAATATTATATATTGTGCGTAAGTTAATATAAAATTTCACAATTTATATACATAGATTAATCCATACTAAAGCAAGTACCTAATAGATCTAATTGAAATCCCTAATTTTAAAATGGTTACTTAAAGGTCAACCTATTTTTAAGTATCAAAAATAAATTACTTCTATTTGTAAGCTAATCATGTTCTCAATCAGCGTTTATAATAAAATATTAAAAAAACCGTACTGCCACCTAAAAGATAAAAATTACAAGCAAGTTAAGCAGTTTTCTTTTTTTGTTCGATCTTATATAAATGCATAACATAAATAATAACTTTAAAATAGTGAGAGTAATAAAACCCAAATATGCTTTTACAGATATTACAAGTCCTAAATTTAAATTTCAAGGAATTAGTAATTACATTGAAAATTTAGTTACTTGACACGTACTTCTTATAATTTTAAAAATATAAACTTTTATGCTATAATACATTTTCTCCACTATACATAATTTAAAAATTTCGAAGTGATATTTAATAATTCTGTAGATTACCTTGAGCTCGTACAGTGTCTCTATAAATTATTAAAGTGTTAAAATGTTATGCGTTTAGTTATAATAGCTCTGTCACTCGAAAAGTGATTTGTTCGTGTAGTAGTTAGCAATGAACGGTGGTGACAGAATTTTATATATATGACACGTCTCGACCTGTTGAAATTATCAATTTACCAGAATTCTCTACGTTCTTTTGCACACATTTCGGTCTGATGATAATCATTTTTGTTCTTATTTTCCTCGTTACTTGTTTTCTATTTGTAATGAAGTTGAATTTAGATAAAATTGTAATGGTAAATTCAATCTTAACTTTAATCTATTACCCTGAAATAAAAATTTAAAAAGTTTATATGTTTTATGATAGTACAAGGAAATTGAAAATAGTTATTTAATACTCAGTTTTTCTAAGAAATAAATTCGTTTTGAATATTTCGTTGTTGTCTACATTAACTGCAATAATTAGTTTAAAAAAATGATAATAGAACTTAATTGGATCCCATACAGTGTTGAAGTACTGCAAATATTGTTAGAAATCACTGAGTAATTATAAAATTATTGCCGTTATGCGAGAAATAATTTGATTTTTGTTAATTGATAGAGAAAAAAACATTTATATCATATATATCATTGATTTAGATAAAATATTGTTTAAGACAAAAAATAATATTTTGGTTTTTAATACTTAGCTACTTAAGTTTTACTAGAATTAATAAAACAGCAATATTTATTTATTTTTTATTTATTATATATTTATTATAATATTTATTTATTACTAGGTAAAATGATAAAAATAACTATTTCATTTCTTTTATTAAGAATGCCATAAAATAATTTATTACATCCTCTAAGAATACTCATAATATTATGAACTTTAATAAAACTGTAATTATAATTTTCTTGAAGATTCTAATAACCTAAAGTAGAAAAGTTAGTAAAATACATGAATTATTAAGATACAAGGAAATATTTTTAATTGCGAGTCTTTGTTCACAAGGAGAAATCTTATGAAATTCCTTCTTTTTTTTTTTTTTATAAAATAAACATTATTTGTAACAGATCTCGTACTTAAAGTTTTATTTGTCATTATATTGTAAAAATATTGGTATAAGAAAACCAGAAAAATTATCTCAGTAGATAAATTATACATATCTTGTTTAAATATTGTACACAATTTGCCTGTTGAGAAGAAATACTTGTTGAGTAAGGTGTTGTGTTCGCTTAATACCTTGTTAAACACATTCGTTTCAATGCTTTGAAAAGAATACTAAAGTTTCAACAATACTTTTTAAACCATTGTAAACTTTCCGACAAAAGAAATCTTCTGTATATTTTTTATAAGTTATTAAATCTTATTCGAAGTAAAAAAAATATTAAAAATCATGAAGTTATTTTTTATAAATGCATAAAATCAAATTTAATTTTGCATGTTTGTATTTTAAAATGTAAAAAAAATCTTAAATAAATTATTTAAGAAATTATTTGTATATGATCAACTATTTCAATTAAATTTTTAGTTTGCTAAATATTAAGTTAATATGTTCTAGAGAATTCAATTGAACAAAATTTTGTTGCAACACAATAAAAAATAATAATATTGAGATTATAGAGACTCTTTGTACAACATAAATAAAATGAAAAATTTACTAAATTCATCACTTATTGCTAACTATTATTTTCGAATCACTTCTTGATTTTGATATGTTATAATTACAGAAAAGGCATTTTAACTATTAATAAATTTATTAAAATCTAGTAATATATTTAAAGGGCGATGGAGGTGGTCGACCCTTGGACATTTTCTAATTCATATTTTATGGAGCCATATATAATGCATGTCCCTAAATACATTTTTTGTAACTGAAAGTTCGATCTTAGACAAGAATCACTATTTAAATATATTATTAAAATATTAAGAATTATGGGTAATTATGTACTTTGTGAAAAATATGCGATTCTCCAAAATATTAGTTGTTTAAAAAAATTGTGATTTATCTAAAATGAAACTTGATAATAAATGTCTATATATATATGCGGGAAGAGTAAGCATTTTAAATACACTAGGGTGGGTGTATCTCATACTAGTACGAGCTGTATCCACACTTGGCCATACCCACTCATTAAAATGTTTGTAATAAAATTTCTAAAAATTGGCTATTCGAAAATTTTAAAAAATTAAAAAAAGTTTTTAATAATTTTTATTTTTCAGAATTTTTTAATATTAAAAATAAATAAAAGAAATTATACTATTAACATATCCTACAAATTCAAAAATTGCTAAAAAGCTATTCCATTCCTTTTATTTGAAAAAAAAAAGATTTTTTCCCTCACCTTGATTTTATCAGATTGGCGTTATCTAATAAGATACAAAAAAGCGTAATGGATGCAATGAACTCATAAATCGTAGTTAAATCGATATGTTGTATAGATGAGTTTTAAAGTTAGAAAATAATTGCCATAGTGTAATCTGGTGTGATGCTTACAGACGAAATAATAAAGCTTCTTTCTATCGAGGTTTTAAATTAAGTTTTACAACCATCTCATTGGATGTTAGAAACTTTCTTTAAAGGATTGTATCAAAAATACACTGTTCTTTTGAAATTTAAGATAGTTTGTCAATAACAGTAAGCAATATGAAACTAATATATTAATAAAATAGTGTTGAATTATTTCATAATAAACTCTTTGATAAAACTTAATAAGTTCTATCCAATAGTAAAATTCCGATTCGTTTATTATCTTAAGTCTGAATTTATTTTATATATGTTCCTTAACTGCAAAATTTCATCATATAATAATACGTCATATATACATGGAAAGATGGAATTATTATCGTGTAATGGACTATCAACATAAAATATTATTATTATCAAAATAATATTATTAATTAATGAAAAAAAGTATTTATAGGGTTAACATGGAATCGTGTAATTTATAGTGAAAATAATAATAATAGCCATTATACTATTATAACAACCGATAACGACAAACAGATAATTCTAAAAATAAATTACCCAGTATAGTAATATATTAATAATGGCCGACTCCAAGTAGTTGTAATTAAGGCGAGGAAAAAGAAGAAGAAAAGTAATATACTATTATTTTACCTTGTGAACGACGTAGCCGGTCGTCCAAACTCTGCTCGTGTGTGTTTTGCGTACCGCCATATACTGAGGGAAACAACTTTTATGTTCGCACACGACAAATGAATAATAACTATTTTACTATTTAAAAATTTGCATTTTTAATAAAAATGTAGAATTATGAATATACAATGAATTTTCTTCTTTTATTTAATTTTAGTAGGGGGTGCGATCGTCCCGTCGTCCAAGCCACAAGCGGCCACATATGATTCAATTGTTTTTCTTAATCTTCATTGTCATCCAATTATAATTTTCATTAGCATCTAATAATTATTAGATGCCTAATAAGTATATTATTTAGTATTTATTATATTAGTGTTAATTATTAGATAAATTTTGTTAAGTTAATCCGAACATACCACCGATGGTGTGTTAGGATTATCTTAGTTTTTATAAATATAATTTCAGGAAACAAATATACCTAATACATTTTACTATTTACCTATTATACTTGTGGTATATTAATTCAAAAGTAATATTTTTGTGTAAAAAATTTATTATGTCCTGTGTAGCTAACAGTATCTCAGTTGAAATAAAATTTGTTTAAAGAGTAATATATACACTTATATATAAACGACTGATGTAAATGTTGTTTGTAACAGCATTAAATTATAATTTGAAGTGTTAAAACATAATGGTGTAAATATTTTTAGAAGTAAAATAATAATATATGGGTATATAATTTTCTAACTTTCAAAAATTAAGATTGATTATTATAAACTACAGGGTTTCTGCAAATTACTTCAAAAGAACAAAAACGTACTCACAATAATGAGATTACGAAGTCAGTATAAAATGAAATTAGGTACTTACTAGTTAATAACACTGGCGCGACAGCAATCCTTTTTGTAATTTCTCATACAATTTATTTATTAAGGATTCATGAGCGTTAAGTTATAACATCGTGTATATCAAATTAAACTAACTAGCTACACATATGTCCTTTAAAGTTTGTTCTGTACATAAGGTCATTGTCGATAAATTTACAAACTATAGATTAACTTTTCATATAATTTAATCAAATTTATGTTTCAGAAAATTTTCAAAATTGCAATGTCAAAATTATTATATGTATTCAGTATGATAAGTTGACATGGAAATTGAAAATAATATATGGTTACCGAATCAAGATGTAAGTAAAAAGTTATTAAAATATTGGTTAATTTTAAATAACATAAATGTGTTATTTGAAATGAAAAATTAATATTATTAATTTTCAATTCAGTTGTTCGATTATTGACACAATAATTTTAAACATTTTGTCGTAAACATAATAATAATCACATTGTTATGATCATTTTATAATTGCACTTGTAAAATGATTAATTATTTGATATCAGAACCAAGCATTATGTATCTAAAACTCATACTTAAATAGGTAGAATTTAGTATTGAAATTCATACGATTACGTTAATCTCGTGTAATAAGAAACTTCTTCATTTGGGATACTGCTGTAATACTATGACTTTTAACAAACCTCTAGACTTTTATGATATGATTTAAAATAGAATTAAAATCATATTTGTAAGACATTTATAATTTCTAGGCTGTCCTAAAGTGCAGTACTTTATATAAACTAAACGACAATTTGGAATGGTCGGGATGTAATGCTTCATCGGACTCGCTCTTATGTTGGCCACCAACAGAAGCAGGTCGTATGGCAATACAACCATGTTTTGCTGAACTACAAGGGTTAAAATATGATATCTCAAGTAAGTGAACATTTTCACATGTTACAATGTATTTTAAGATTTCAGAATTGATCAAAAATCAAATTTAAGTATTTTCTATATAAAATTGATTTTATTTTGTAAAACACTAAAGTAGCTAACATTACAAAATTGCAAGTAAATCTAATGAATTTTTATAATTGAATTGTATAAATATTGTATTAAAATAAACGCTAAATTTTTGTATCAAACTCTAACTTAACTGTTTGATTAAATTAATGAGCTATGAATAAATCAGAAATAATCATTCAGGACTTCTATTAACAAGTTTGGCATATTCTCTTTTAAAGAATAGATCTTCATGACATGAAAAATTATTAAAAATACCAATATTGTTAATATTGTTACATAACAAAAATATAATTATTTAATTACCTAATTATTATATTAATTATTTATAAAACCAAGTATAATAGAAAATGTCAAGGACTTATTTGTGTATCTAGATTACATTAAAAAATGTAATAAAGTTAATTAGTATTTCTACTATTATTTATATGCATAACGGTTGATAATAATATTAAGTTATCTGCCATATATTCTAAGTGATATTTATACAAGTAAAACAATGACACTGTTGTTTTATTACCACCTAGGATTTAATTAAGTAATTTAGGCATTGAATTATTTTTAAACATGATATAACTAAGAAAATTTTAAATCTTCCTGTCTATGGCTGTTATATTTTTGGAGTAGTAGTATTCCCTATTGGAATAAATGATTTAAAAACACATGTTCTCTTAAAATATTATATTTATTTAAAAACTATTTTATATTTACATTATTGCGTTTAAGGATTGAGGTTTTTACGTCTTTTAAATAGTTACAACAAATAAAATATTGGTATGACGGTCGCCAAATGTATGATATTTATTACTTTTAAGTAACCATAATATTAATAATCGTTAGGAAATATTGTTGCAAAGTTTTAAAAGTTTATTAGACTAATAATAAAACATAAATTATTTTATAAAAGTTTATGAACCTTCGTTTTGAATATTTAATTAAATTATAGTATTTCTAATATTTACTTCGTTGAATAATTTGATTTTTTTTTTTAAATCAAAATTGTGTAATAATTTAAAATATGAATTATTAGTCAATGAACTTTAAACGTTAAATTAATAAATATCTTTATACCGATATTAATTTCATAGTTTTTGTATTATTAAATAAAATTACTAAAGACTGTCAAACCAGTCTAATAATATTACTAGGTACGTTTAATAAACTATATTTATTATGGTTTAAAAAATATTTAAATTAACTGATTTTGTCAAATTTATGTATTTTTTACGAATTTTTTTTCCATAATTAAATTCAAACAGTATCAAAAATGTAAATTTTTGTACAATACAACACAAATAATTCACTTTTTTTTTGTTTTATGTATGAAACAATTGACAAAAAATGTTTATTCTTAATATTATAAATACTCTTACAATATATTTCAATTATTTTATAATTTTAAGTAATTTTGTAGCTCATTTAAGTTGTTTAAATTCCTAATTTTTTACATTATTGATTAATATTTAAAAACCATGCAACAAAATTTTTTGGTTAAAATTTAACGAGTATTACTCGTTGTTCTAAACAAACATATTTAATATTAAATAATACAAGTAAAGAAAGATAAATGTTGACTAGCTGTACAAGGGCTAATCAGAAATAACGGATTGAATTACTTTTTTTTATGATATCTCAGAAATGTTATTGTGCGGGTCTGATGAAAATTTCTTAAGTCGTAAAATGCCGGCGTCAGCGAGCCCTTTTCTCGAAAACGATCGAAATTTAAAACGCTAGTGGGCGAGCGGCAAAATTTTTCCAACCTTCGCCAATAATTTTTCCGGAGTTTCGTGACCAAGTCTTTCGTTGGAAAAAAAACTTAAATATGTTTATATTGAGTTATGTTGGCCTTGAAGCATAATTGTTAAAATGTAATTACATGTTTCCTATAACGAATGATTATCATATAATTTGAAGAATAAGAGTCGTATAAAATCAGAAACTAAAAGACCAAAATATAAATATTATATTTGATCCATTTTCAATGTCATTGAACTTCAAACATTTTATACAAATACAAATGTAAAATATTGATCAGTCGGTTTATGTAAACCATATACTTAAATCTATGCAAATAGATAAATATTTCGTGTACATTTCCGTAATTTTTTTGAGTCAGATTTTTCCAATTATATTTCTCATTATTGAGTTTTTTGGTATAAACCGTACGTGCTCTTTTGTTTTTCTCAAAAATTTGAAAACCAAAAAATAAGTTTTTAAAAAAATTAAGAATTAAGATATAACTTTATTTAGAATTTAGAAATTTAATTTTTAAATAAATAAACTATTGCTTGTCTTTATTTATGAATATAATAACTGGTAGAAATCGTCATCCCGGTTTTATTATTAGCAAATAAATCTCCGTACTGTACTATAGCTAATAAAAAGTTATTTCTTTATTTTTTTTATGAATCAAGATTTCACTTATAAAACCTCTCATGAAGTAAATTTTATTTTAGACGAGTTATTTTAAATGCTTAAAAAATGTTTTGTAGAATGTTTTATATAATGTACAGATATAATGTCAATGCCAAATCAAATTTTATTATCAAAAGTATAACCAAATGTATATACCAAATATAGGGGAAACTATTTTAGAAATTCAAACTCAATTTTATTAATTTTGCATTAGGTTTATTTTAATTTTTAATATAGAATTGGTTAAAGTTGTTTAAATATTCATCAACGAAAATAAAAATAATATTTACCCATTTAATACTAATAAAGACATGTTATTTGATTTGATTTAAACTTAATGTTGCTCCTTATTTTTATTATTTGAAAAACTACATGTTCAAAGTAAATTTATAAGCTTAATATTTTTAACTAATGAATAACAAAATTATCACTCACTTACACATGACACCTATTTATTACATCAAAGCTGTTTAAATGAATATTCGTAGTATTACTCTCCAAGGCTAAATTTAGGAATATGAGAGCCCTAGGCCCATCAAATTTTTTCCTCGATCCGTTTGAAATATTGGACAACCTCTTTTTTATAGCTAATATTTCATATATTTGCTTTATGAAATATATATATATATATATATATATAGTTATCTTAGCACAAAAAATTACGATTGATTTTTCAATAGTTTATGCTAAAAATTAACATTCCGTTGAATAAAAAATATTTGAATACTTAAAAAAAATTAATTTAATTAAATTTTCATTACTTGTATCAGCAAGTTTTACCATTGCCAATTGTATAATATATAATTATTTCATTTAAAATAAAAAAAAATAGTTAGCATTGAATCTAATAAAGATATAAATTTTGAATTAATCTTCAGTAATATATAAAAATACATTGAAACATGGATGTACTTAACCAATACATGTTTTATAAGCATCTAAAAAGAGGCTAGTTTTAACGCCGCCGTCGCAATTTTCTGAGAAAAACTTATTCGAAATTTTCATTAAAATTAAGACTTAAAAATAATATTAATAAATTTTTATTATTTATAGTTTATTATTTCATATTAACGACTCTCCGATTCATTTGTATTCGAATAAAATGAATTTTGAAAATAATATTTTTATGGGGTTGTAGAATGTAAACATAAGGTATATCCCTCATCAATGTATTGAACTTTAACTGATTAACAATGAAAATTGTTAACATTTGAGATAAATTGTAAAGGAAATTTAACAAATAATACAAGTTTGGAAAACTTTTGAATACTCTGACATTGTCAGAGTC
Source organism: Daktulosphaira vitifoliae (assembly GCF_025091365.1). Classification (NCBI taxonomy): domain Eukaryota; kingdom Metazoa; phylum Arthropoda; class Insecta; order Hemiptera; family Phylloxeridae; genus Daktulosphaira; species Daktulosphaira vitifoliae. The sequence continues at coordinate 50,415,437 of NW_026099572.1, read as the reverse complement.
TGACAAATTTATGAGATGAAATAATATTAGTACATTTCATTTGGAGCGTCCCAATATAATATTTAAATATTGTCGCGGGCTATATGAGGTAATTATTAACTATAGCATGTAAAAGGATGATTAACTTTGATCTAATTGTTCGGGTAATTTTGTTTTGTAACTCTTATCACAGAAATTACTAACAAAATCTCTTTCAGTAGTGTTAGTTTATTAAAAGATGTATATGCAATAGTAATATTTTATGTGTGTCCATGACACTTATAGCCAATTAAATTTTCGACCAAAAAATGTCTAAAATTATTTTGGTCCAATCTCTGCCATGTTAGCATTTAAATCCAAGTATGCTAGCTACCATTAAACTTTACATTAATACAAATAATTTTCAAAACTAATAAATGAGTTGGCCTTGTGGTTTTCATCAAATCGAATCGCTATGGAAGTATTCCCTTGTCGTTTGCAAAATTAAATGAGTAGCTTTAGCCGGGTAGATATTTAGACGTGTGGTCGTGTATTTTATACAATCTAATATTCATATATCTTAAATTATATTACCAGTGTAGTATAAAAAAATCAAATTTTGCTAAACTAATCCTAATTAATCAAGCTTTTATTCTTTACTAAAACTTAATAAATAGCAAAAAATAGATACATAAAAAAATGTTAATCTTTTTTATCTACAGTGTGTTTTATTAAGAATACTATCCCCTATTTATTCATTAAATAATGTTTTTTATTTATAAAACTGTACAAATTAAGATTTGATTTATTTTTATAAACCATAATAAATTTCAAGTTTATTGTAAGAAAAAAAATTTGTTTCAGGTAGATTTAAGTGGTAACTTTTGAAAGTTAAATGAGAACCTACAATTTATATTTTATTAATAAATGGTGAATGGATTAAATACAATTTTGAATGGTTAATAACGAGTGTTGTATTAGTTATATTAATTATATTAACTTAAAGAATGAGTTAATATAATTTTTAGTTAATGTGTGAGAGATGTACGCAACATAGAATAATTCTTATTTATACGGCATGGTAAATAGAACGTCGTTCAACACTATCTTTTATAATAAATTTCTAATTAACTTTCATAAATTACTACATAGAACTATCCTTAAAAATAATTTTTCCTTACAATAAACTAATTATTAACTATGGTTTATAAAATTAAATGAAATTTAATTGTATATTCTTATGAAATAAACATTAACTTATGAAAAAATAGGGCTATTGTATTGTAAATAAATCCCATTATCATCAAATAAATATCAAAGAAATTAAAACAAAAGAAATACATTTTAAATTTTAGTCATCAAGAGTACAGTTAGTATAGGATAAGCTATCCTCGAAAAAATAATTTAAAAAATAAAAATTTGATAATCTTACTGGATAACGATATTATAACAAAATAACTGAATGGTACAATAATTGAATAAGAGTAGATTTTAGAAATCGCCTATCTACTTTGATAAACTATTCGAAATCTTGATATCTAAGAGTTATTAAACATTAAAACCAAAAATTATGATTTTCGGCAAAAATTGCTGATTTTAAAGTATTTTACTTAACAACCGAACATCTATATAATTTAAAATTTATTCCAAATGCGCATCGAAACGTTTCACTTGCAGTGATTTTAATAATTGTCAAATATCAATCAATACTAATTTAAAAGAATGCCTCAATTTCTCTACGCTGCATCTCGATTGTACTTAACTTTTTAAATTACGATGATGTCATTTAAACTCGTATTGATCTAATGTCAATTTTTTTGTTTAGTGTTTTCATAAAATTACATAGCCACTTTGTAGTGACAATTATAATGTCTTGATAAAATAAAAATAAATATCATCTGTTTTCTAATATTATATTACTAGCAATACTATTATTTAAGACTAACTATTTCGTATATAAATATCATAGAGACAATAATTACAATAAAATAATGAATATGTATACGAAATTGGTAATTATACAAAGAATTTCATGGTATATTTTTATTTACATATTATCAAAAAATGACAGGAATGATAATTAAAAATGTACACGTGGAGGTTTATTACCATAAGACATTCACAACACCCCAGTGGTTTATAGTTTTTTTTATAATGTACTATGTAAATGTGCACAAAATTTGATAAAATAATGTTTAGAAAATCTCATTAATTTCTAATTAATGCTGTAAATCTTTTTTTTCTTACATTAGTAAAATATCTGGATACTTGTTATCTAGATAACGAAAAACCCATCTTAGATGAGGTTAAGATATTTATAAATATAATATATTTTTTATCTGGATTTCTCTAACACTGCATTGAAGTTTTTTTATACTGCTTTAATGAATATTCGATTTTAATGAGGTACAGTTAATAGGCACGCTTTAAACAAGATCAATGGTTAATGTTTAAGTTTTTTAAATAATTCCGATTTTTATCCGGGTTCACTACTGAACTAGGAATGTGAATAACTCATAATAAGTATAAGGTGTGGGTTGATTATCGAGTAATAGCATAAATATATAATAAGTACATAATAATAAGAATAAGTATAAGTGATTCGTCGTAGAATAGACGGGTTGCTAATTGATTTATGTTAGGTAAACACTGCAGCTATACAAACACAATTTTTTCATGATTAAATTTTAAAGTTAACATTGAGAATTTCATCGTAAATCACATTTAGATTTAAACCGCGGCAGAAACCTTAATTCATATACGAGTGGATTTCATTGAAAATAAGATTACGGTGTTTTAAAACGAAAGTACATTTTTTTTTTCAGATACTAATTCAAATACTTTCAGTAAATAAAGTTTACTCGATGCTACTTCCTAGGGAGCATTTAATAATACAAAATTGATTATTATAATTTTAAGAAATTACTTGTGGTGCATTGTTATAATTTCTAGTACACTTTACTTATTTATTAAATTTCTGAAACAACTAAATTTATTTCACTTGAGCTAAGGACATTTATTTTCATTTCCAATTATAAAAAATTTAAACGACCTGTCATTGTATAATATTACGAAGAAAACTCGGTTAGAAATTTATTAAAAGAAAATAATTGTTTTTAATTTTATTGCACAGCTAACATAAAAAAATATTACGGTCACTAAATTTGTGACTATAACATTAATAAAATAATATTATTTTCAGACAAAAAAACTATTTCTCATAATCTATAATCATGGAATTAATGTTAAACGTGACATTGTGTTTAATTAATGGTTTTATTAATTAACGATGAACATTATTTTCAACCACCAGAAAGATTCATTAATAAAAAAAAGATAAATTACTAAAATAGATTAAGAAAATTATGGTATAAAATAATATTCTTAAATTAATTTTTCATATTTTTGTTGTTCCAATAAGCTTTAGCGCAAAATTAATTACCTTGCTAAATATATAACTCAATAAGTTTTTACATTTTTTACTCAAAATCGTTTTTAAAAAAATATATAATATATGTTATGTAAAATGCCGCATCAGAATTTGATTTATTAACAGCATACAATATAAATCTAATAATCTGACTGATATTAAATAAAATAATTTTAGCTGATTAAAACATGAATTAAGCGCAAAAGTTCTGTAAGATTGCATTCAAAACTAAATGCATTTTTATACAATAATACTCTTGTAATAAGATGTGTGATTTGTCTAAAACGCGATAAACTGATTGAAATCCAATTATCTAGATTAATGTGAGTAGTGAAGAGATTAGATTTTACAAGGACTATATTTTGCAATACAATAGAGCTTATTAATCAATTATTATTATAAAACCCAGAAGGATATAGGATTGTTTTTGTATTTTTAAGTGCGGCTTTTCGATTTTTCATATTTTGCATCAATTTTATTTTATTTATTTAAATTATTTTTTTTGTTTTTCCAAAATAATCAAATAATAATTATAACTGTTATTAAATCATAAAGCCCAAATTAAGGGAATCCAGGAATCGGCCTCCAGGGTTCACGGATTTTGGAAATAATTTTAGAAAAATTATAGATAACTTAAAGATATTATTTATAGTTTATTATGAATATTTGTGATTTTCCTATAAATCTAGGAAGATTAATTATCTGTCACTATTTTGATTGATTGATATTATTGCATTTATTATTGCACTGAATAACAACATTTTTTATAACTTAATTACATTTAGAATTGTCAATTGGGACGATGAGTTACTTGTGACTAAGATTTGTAAATATAAAAATGACTAATAAATTCTTCAAACTCTGTACGTCAAATTTATTCCCCTGAAATCTGATAACTCGAAATCTCAGTATTTTAAAAACCGTAATAAGCCGAAAAAAATCATTTTTTTTGAACTTTATCTTATCGAAGTCCTATTGTATTTTATTAATATGAGTTAGATTTATTCACTGGTTCAATTAAATGAGGGTTAGATAGTCTTTTAGTTTATAAATTAACTCTTTTGAAAATTTAGAAAGTAATATTTACTATTTTACAGAAATATTTTCTTGAATTTCTGAAATATATTACATCTTTCTTCATTTTTTTTTTAATAACGATTATAGAGATAATCTTGAGATAACCTTGGTTTGGCTTAGACTGCAAGAGATCCCGGGGCCCATATTGGCTTTAGTCCATGTATATCATTGGCATGCAAAGAGATAAATTTAAGAGACGCAGTCCTTAAACTAACTCATAATTCATAACAAATAGCCCAAATTTCGTAGAAGTTGGATATAATAAGGGCAACTTCTCTAGGGATAGTAACCCCGACAACTCTATGATCACAAATAATACCCCTTATAGTATGTACTTATGCATTCAAATCTTAAACTTGAACTTAATAATAAAATGGGTATTCTGTCAGTTATTTTTTATATATGTATAAATGTCAATTTACATGCAATTTACCTTATAATGTATTATATAGTTAGTATAGCACACTTAATTAACTTCAGTAATCTAAAATAAACTATGTAAGCATTTATTATTCAACTTGATCAAGCTTATTAATCTTTACAATGACGTGACAATGGAAATATTTTCTCTTTAATAACGTATCAACTTGATTGTTTTTGAGGGGCGTTATATTAATTATTTCCCTACCCTAACATTATTTTAAAACAAAATCTTAATAAATTTTTAGAGCAATTAATTCTTTATTTGAAGAGCTAAGTCCCTGCCGAGTTGCTCTTATGTGTTTATCCCGTTTCCTTAAAAAATGATAAAGTAAATTTTCTAATTTTTCAAGTAAAATAAGCTTAATTTTTTAGTAATTGATTGAATTTATCTGTTACTAGAAAACGCTAGTCGGATTTGCTTCGATAATGGAACTTGGGGCTTAACTGATTTCTCACAATGCGAGATATTATTGCCAGTAGTGCCGGCAGACGACGAAGAGGGCACGGTAGACACTATCATTTACCTATACATTGCTGGCTATTGTTTGTCATTAGTAATGACTACATTGGCTATTACCGTGTTTTATAGATTTAAGTAAGTGGTCAAAACTGATTAGCATATATTCCATGACTTATTTCCATTTTATGTTTAATAAAATTAAATATTCCAGAGAACTAAAATGCTTACGGAACAAAATACATATGAATTTAATGGCATCGTACTTACTAGCTGCCATCATGTGGATAGTTAATTATACAGTAAGTGTAAATAAAATTAATTTTGAAAAATGAATTGTTCTATATACAGGATAATTCATTATTAAGAATAAGACACTCATTTTCTTAGAAATTTTAGTAAATTATAATTTTACATAAAGGAAAATATTATTAGATTCATAAAACATTACAATAATTTGTAGTTAAATATTTTTTTCATTTAAAATTTAACTTTATTTTTTTCTTTAATTTTAAAATCCCTTAATTTTAGATTGATGATATGAGATAGAAAAACAATTTTAGATAATATCGTACTTATGATTATTTTTATCCGATAAATCGTTCTACTGTTATTGCTCGTTTAAGATAAGTGATTTTTGACTAATTATCTATTGATAATTTTCTGTATAGCATAAAATATTGATCATTTGTCACAGGTGCACTCGATTTCAACCATCATACCGAAATTTTATCTTAAATAACTCATATTTATTCACTTTGTATTTCATTTATATAATTATATATTTGAGAAGTCTTATTTATTTTCAAGAAAATTTTTTATGAAATAAATAATTTTTTCATTAATTGCATAATAAAATAATTTTGGTTATTCATTCTTATTGCTGGAAAATTATATTGATTAAAATTTATATATAAATATAACCAAAGCTTCAAAAACCAGATGTGCTGGGCGTGCAAGGTACACAATACCCGGACTACGTACATTGAGAGGGGCAAAATTTAATATTATATTGTGTGGGAAGGGTTGGGGTACTCTCTGCACACGATTCTACGATGGTATTATTATGTATATAAATAGCTTTCTTTTAATTTTAATTTATTAAATTATTTCATTTTCAGATTCTATTTAATACAGATGTATTTGGATGCATTTTGGTAGCACTACCTCTTTATTATTTTACTGTAACAAATTACTTTTGGGCTTTTATTGAAGGTAAATAATTCAAAGTATTCTTAACATTTAAATTAATATTAAAGACGTAAACTGAATAACAACGCAAAAAATTATTATAATTGTTTATCACCTTTAAATGGTATTTATTTTACTTGGTAAAATAATAGAAACACTTACCGTATTTTAAAAATTATTAAATAAAAGTACTATTTAGGAGAATTTGAAAACATAATTTTTTCTAAAATTACATTGTGCTCAATATAAACATTAATTTCGATTATTTTAGTACTATGTTTAGATATTACAATATAATAGGCATTCTAAAGCGTATCAAAAAGATCATAAATTTTAATTAATTTTTTATTGATTTACAGGTTTTGGAATGATATTTTATTTTTATTCTAGAACAAAACGAAAGTATCGTTTCAAAATCTATAATATAATTTAACAATTTTTGTAGCACATTGATGTTTGAAAACTATTTAAACGGTATGTTTATTAAAAAAAAATTCAACCATAGTCAAAATTGTTGAATTTATTGAATAAAATATGATATTTTTAATTAACGTTTTCAATCCCTGTTGTACAAAATAATCTTTTTGATTTCAAGTCCTTATATTCAATTTTGAAATAGTATAACTTTTTTTATCAAGATCTACCTACTTGTAATGGTGTTTAATTCAGTTGGTTCGTTACTTAATTATTGTTCAAAAATCAAACAAAGACGTTTTAAAAGCAATCTAGTTGAGATAATAGTGTAGGTAATCATTAAGCACATAATCTACTTGTTCTGAAAAAGATCGTTTATCCCGTTCGTTTATATTTAAACATTAAGCCAGTTTAATTTCACAAAGTGATTACATTTTCAGGGATGTATCTGTTCATTTTGGTGGTAGATACTTTTTTCCCAGATCGGTTACGGTTGCGAACATACATGGCGATTGGATGGGGTAAGTTTGTACCAGACATTATATCATGTACTTTAAATCGTATACTTAAATATACAAATCAAAAAAAAAAAAAAAATTGAATATTTAATGGTAAATAGTTCAAGTTTTAAAAGAAAAATTGTTAAGTTTTAGTTATTCTTTTAAACTAAATTTAGGGAAAAAAGAGATGCTTGAGTTTTTTTTTCTAGTGAATAATCTAAAATTTGTATATATACATATATACTTTGTTTTTCAATGTTTCCATGGTAGTACGAGGTTTGTTAGATGTTGAAATACGTATAAAAAACTATTACTAAGCGTGTAAGTTTTTCTTTTTTGGAAAACTTTAGTGATTTTTTTTTATAAACTTGACTTTTACAAACGAATAAAAATTATGGTAATATTAGAAAAAACAGTTATGCACATAACAAAAGCTAACAAGTTCAAATACTAAACAATAACTTTCACCAATATGATGTTTTTTTTTTAATACATTGTTACAATAATAATAATTAGTTTAAAAAATTGAAAATTCTATGATACTAATGTTTATTAACTTATACTTTATAACAAAATATTAATGAGAAGCTGACACATAGCAAAATGATTGTTGAATCAGAAACTTTACAGAGACCAATAAATTATCCACAGAGCTTTTTTTCTAACTTAATGCGCAGTTTTATAATGTTGAGTTGGAAAGATTTTTTTCGGAAGTTTTCTGAGAAACGAACGTTTTCTTTATTGAGGTACTAGAAAAAATCTATTCGTTTATGTTTTACACTTCTTTGTTGTGTCTCTACACTCGTTTTGAAGGACATTACAAGCTACTCGGATACATCCTTGTACTTACTTTTGGTAAACGTCCAACTATCTCAGGTGCATTGTCTCGGAAATCCGGACAAAACGTTATGCCTGGTTTTTATCATTTTATGGCTTTTAACCAACACACGGTTTTATCAAAAAGTACCTCGACTGATGTCTACATCACGTCCGTTATCATTAAATTTTATATCATACAGTTGGATTTTATCGTCCGGCCGAGTTGACGCCATTAACCACAAAACGAAAAAATGAAATGTACTCAGAGGTGATTTGACATTACACTAACGAGGTGTAATAGTCAATTTATCGATTATTATTTATAAATCGAAAGTTTTATTTAAAGCTACCAAAGTTTTCTTTATTCACGTTAAACGCGATTCATTTTTTCTGACAAGCTATATGTTTTTTTATTATGTAGCTGAGTAGTAAATAATAGAAACGGTCTATAAACACTGTTTAGAATATCATTATTTTCGATATAAACATTTTATTGACGTTAAAAACTTTTATTGAATGTTATAGCCTCAATGAAGATTAATAGATTATTTGTATTTATTAAATAAACAATATGTCATACTGTACAAATGAAACATATTTATTAACGTAGAATAATTAATAGTAGTGTCTCTTTTCATAATGACATAAGTTTTCTAAAAAAATTATTATCGTTTCGAATAAAAGTCATATAACGACACTAAATTAAAAGAAGAAATAACGAATGAGTTGATAATAATTTTAACTATTCTAGGTTTAATTTTAGACCTTGAGAAGGTGAGAAAAATATAGAATACTATTAAATAAAAGGAAAACGTTAGTTATCTTTATTTTGAACTTTGAATGTCAAATATTTATCAAAAGCTTTTTCATGATAAAATACATTAGTTTTATGTTGGAGACTAAGCCTTTAATGTTGGATAACAGTAAAAATAGATATCTTTTTTCATGCAGTAACATTTTTAATATTTTTTGTTGACCATTTTTGGCATAGCTTAAATAAATTATTGAATGGGTTATTTTTTTTTAATAAAGATAAAAAGCGGCTAAAAAGTTTTACAAACGAAGATTAAATACGAAGTTATAGATATTTTCTATTAAATAAATGTTTAAAAAAACATTAAATTCAATAGTTGAATGATATTTAAATTCATTGAAACAGTTACTTTATAGGTACTTTTCTACTAATATTTAAGTCATTGATTTCCATTAAAATCATAGTTTAATTCTAAAAAAAAAATATTGAATTCGTTAGTATAATATATTTTTATTGATAAAAACATTAGTTTTACAGAAATAATGTATAAAGTTAATGGACAATACAAATATTCAATTAAGTTCTGAATACAAAACATTTTTCATAAAGATAAAGTTACAATACTATTATTGTTATCATTATGGCATTTGATTAAGTACCAAAATTAGTCCTAAAGAAGTTTTTGCTTCTTTAACATTTTTGTTTAAAAATAATGTTAATAATTTATCTTCGTGCAAATTTCGAAGAAAATAATTCTGTTTTAAAAGAAATCATAATGATTAGTAGTTATAGCTATTCAAAAGCCACAAAGAATATTATAATTGTAAAATATTAAATATTAAACGTAATGTTTCACTGTTTCATAAACTTGAGTTTCAACCCTTTAGTAATGACCTGGACGAATTTTACACCGAAAATTGTGAAACTCAATTGCTATTTATGGTTGCTGAATGTTTTTGTTGTTATGAATGATCACCTGGGGAATAATCCTTGTAAACTTGGTTACCTTTAACACAATACTGGTATTGGAAAGAAATTCTATTGAAATAAATATATACTTTTTCTTAAAATTCTAATATTATGAATTATGAACAAAGTTTTAACATAGTACTTTTAAATGGAAAATTTTTGTCAATGCACCTAAAATCACATTTTATATTATGTTTGTTAATCTATAGGTACTATTGCTTTATTAAATATTTTACATTAAAATTAAACGTATAAAATGATTACTCATTGATAATGAATTTATATAAAGTACTTTTTATAGATATTACATTGAAATAATTGTACCAGTAATATAGAAAATTCTTAAAATACCATCATAATATTTATATTGAGTCAGCAGCAATTTATGACATTATTATTGCCATTTTAGTCTAAAATTTTTTCCATTCTAAAATTAAAGATATGAGTTTAGATATATTTATTATTCACTTAGTTTATAAAAATATGTAATGCATATTATTGGTCACATCATATAGTTCTGTTCAAATTTTTTTTGTTTAAATAACTGAAATGACTTACATACTATTCATGAGTTTTTGAACATAATACTAGGGCTGGAAATATATTATATATTGAAGTATACCGGTATTAGAAAATAGTAAAATAAAAAATAATCTTATTTCAATTAGTCGATACATCGAGATTCAATATTTATCGAACGGTAATATTTATGATTTTAGTAAAAAACACGATTTATTCAGTTATTCGATGTATATAACAATTATTGTTATATTTAATGATAAAATTTTTTAGACTTCTTTATTAACAACTAGAGTTTCTTAACTAGAAGCATAGAGTAATTGGTTAACAACATAGGTCTACAGGAATTATAGTCGAAAATATACTTTACTATACCAATTTTTTTTATTGGCTATAAAATGTAAAATTGTTATTAAAAACGGCATTATTTAGATTGGTATGTGGTCAGGTAACATAACAATTACTATTCACAAAAAATTGACGAGGAAAGTTCATAATTTCCTTAAAACCACTATTTTAAATCTTATTGATAAACCATCGTCAATTCTATATAACTGTTGGTGGTTTGATAGATTCTACAATTAAAATTTCCAAATCTTCGTTAATATTTTAATTATTAAAAAATAACTGAAATTATATAAGTTAAGATAAAATTCAACAATACATCAGAGATTAAAATAATAATACAATTTTTCTATTTTAAAACTTTGCTATATCCATTGGAAAAGTTTTACATTTGTTTAAATTTAATTATATTTATGTTTGATTATTCGAAAGTGTCATACCCAGGATTTTTGGCCTGGGGAGGACTAAAGATCTTTTTTTGTTTTGTTAGATTGCATACTAACGCTAAATTTATATACTATAAATAGTATTAATTGACTAATGGCGGGGGCTATATAATTTCCCCCCCTTTGGCTACGCCACTGTATTTAGGTTATATAGAAATAATTAACAAGTATATTTTAATTTAAAAATATGCTCAATAATTATTCTAATATTTCGTAACAAGTAGAATATATTGTGATAGTATTACATTAATTTTAATATTTTCTAAAATTTTGAATAGTTAAAAAATTATTTAATATATGAATATTTTAATTGCAACATATTTTTAAATACAAATAATTACATAGAAATTACTACTATTATTTCTATTACAATTAATTATTTATTAAGATATAAATGAAAAAAAATTGTGATTCTAACGAGACATTGAGCTGTTTTCATAAATTTACTGTTAAGAGTAATTCATATTAATTCCTGACAACATTTCAATCTAAACAATATCATTTTTGTAATTCTCATAATATCTCCTATATATTAACAATAGTTGATATATTGAAAATCTAAATCAATAATTGCTTGAAAAAAAATTCAATTAAATACTACCACTCATCATGTTGTTCACTTATCATTTTACGTTAATGGTTAATAAGAAGATGATTACATATTTACACATTGATTTATAATTAATGATATAATAAACGTCTATCTATTTTAGTGTGTTGAAAATGTATTTAAAATTATTGATTTATATGATAATTAATTAAACAACCAATTTTAAGCGGTTAAGTGTGATAACCATTATTTTTAAGCCATTAAAAAGGAAAATTTGTTTACTGGTAATAACAAAAAAAACCGTTGGTTTTTTATATCGCTTACTAGTATGTAAATTTCAATCACTTTCAGCCCTACAAAATACTATTTGTTAGATATTCTTCCACGTTTACTTTCTTTATTATAAAAGATGTCTTGGTAATACGGCCTAGTAACTATGATGTTAACGTCTATCTTCAGTATGTTATTAACAAGAAAAATTCGGTTGGGAAGTAATTTGTTGTCTAAAAGAAATTGATGTAAATAGAATTTCTTCAAGTTGGCTACGATTTTCAGTACATAGCGCCTGAGTTCTAAGATAAAATGAAATGTCTGCTTGAATGAATACAAACTCAACATTAATCCAGCATATTTTTAAAAAATAGCTGTTACACAACAATGAAGTAATTTAAAATCTATACTATACAATACTACAATAACATCAAATGGTAATTAAACTGTTAATTGTTTTTAATTTTAATTGTTATTTGACAAAACTTAACTGGTTATGTAATTAATCATAAAATAATTAACAAATCAATCAATTATTTAAAACAATAGGCTATTCTTATTTTCAATTTTCAATATGTTGCTATTACAGTTAACAAATGTTAATTAAAAGTATCTCTTCTTTAACACATCTTACATTTTTAAATTATTTATTCGAAGAAAATTAATTTGTAAAAAAATCCTTATATATTTAAATAAATTTACACAAAAACATTGTATATTACTGAAATATTAGAGAAGTTATATGGAAGAGTAGGCCAAGTTGACGCTTAAGGCAAGATGATTATTTTAGATTTAAAAAATATAGAATTGAGTTGCGAACTTTTTATGAAAATATATCAACATTATGATAAATTATTTAAAAATATTTTAAAAGAAATCATTTGGTTGTTTTAAATTGGACTAGCATGATTTCAAACAAGGTACAATTATACATTTTTTGAAAAAAACGATTTAATATTTTTGTTTTACGGAGTAAGGTTTTAACTTGAGCATGAATAAATGAACTCAAATTTTTTTATTGATATAGTCAAAGAAAAATTTTACAAATAAAATCAATATGTAATTATAAGGATACCTAAGGGAGTCATAAGGTCGATTTCCCCTTTTTAATAATTTTACACTTNATTGATATAGTCAAAGAAAAATGTTACAAATAAAATCAATATGTAATTATAAGGATACCTAAGGGAGTCATAAGGTCGATTTCCCCTTTTTAATAATTTTACACTTCATTTTTTTTTTTACAAGTTTGATAGATCAATTACGAAAATATATAATACATCTTAAATTTCATAAGGGGACAGGAGGTGACTCCCCTATTAATTAGGGAATAATAATATTACATATATAATACATTTTGAACACGAGTTAAATTAAGCAAAGATATGTCAAATTACCTCATTACAAAAAAATATCATCTTGCCTCATGTCTGGGTTGAATACTTTTATAAGGAGATTCAATTAAGTTTGAGTTGTCAACTTGTCCTACCTTCTCCTACTTCCAAAAGTCCAAAAATAAATCTTATTTTTTAGCTTACCATACATATACTGATTATTTTGTTAACTTACATTTAAAATTTATGAACAGTACTAAATCACTTATAATAATTATAAATGGTTCATGTAGACAATGAGCCCTTTAAGGAAGAAGTGTTCAATTGTATATAACAAATTTTCTACCACGTGTAAAATCATTTTTATTTGGTAAATAACTATGTGAATTAAAAATTAACTGTTGACCTCTCATTGTCACCTCACGGTGGCGATAAGAGGTCAATGGTTTAAAAATAAATTTAACTGGAAAAAATTAGAAAACAAGTTTTCTATACAACAGCATGTATATATCTATACTGCAGTTCATTTATTATATTGGATATTTCACTATTTTATTGAAACAAAGTTAATTTTTATTTTAGTGTTGTCAATCAAATTTGTAAATGAAAAATAAAGTAATTCATAGGATCAAACGTATTAAAAAAAATATTTTTAAGATATTTAAAAGATAAATTTTATATACTAAAAATTTGTATAAAAAAAATGTTATCAATAATACATGTATAATAAAAAGTTACATACCAATATTATTAAAAAGAATATCATTTGTTTTGGAAAGACTTATTTTTAAAACTTTAAGATATTTCTAATAAATACTCGTTTTATAGTGTTACTTAATTTTTTTTAGCTTTATGAGAAGCTTAGAAGGTTATTTTACTATGATATGTTCATTTTTATTTGTTTTTGTGTCGCCACTTTTCCTCAGCTCTCACCGGAGCCACTCCTTTTAACATTACGTAAAATATCACAAATCGTATTTAGTTGAAGACATTTCCATTAAAAATTGAAAAAATTTCCCTCGTTCCCTGTAAGTGGGAAAATCTCCAAAAAAAATAACAATTTTTAAAATTGATAAATTTTGACATTTTTTTAAATAACTGCCACAAATATTTTTAAAAATGAACAAATAATTATAATTTTTTTTATATAAAAACTTTAGATATTTCTATTTACTTCTAATCTGCCCCCGTGGGTTGAATTCAAAATAGCAAATTTTTGACAAAAGTCAATTTTTTCAACTTAACTTTTGAAAATGTTTCGGAAATACGGTGTCCTTTAAACATATGTTAAATTAAAGCTTATACTATGTGCAAATGGCCATCGAAGTTGAAAAAATTTATTAAATATTTATTCATTAATTACACTTATATATCATAAAACGTCTAATCAAGATATAAATAAGGAAATAGGAGACCGTGTTGCTTTTGGAATAATCCATCAATTTCATAAAATTAAACACTATCTACAGATTTGCATTAAAGCGTTTCTAATGATAATGATTTTAATCACTGTCAGATATTATCTATACTTGTTCCATTATAACACGTCCACATTGTGCTGCGAACCCACTATGCTACCGTTTTTATATATTTATAAGAACTTTGAATATAAATACTAGTATATATAATCATTAATATGACTAATAAAAGATATTTACTTTTTTTTAAGTTTAGAACATATTTAATAATATATAGAGTGTTCAGTAAGTAAAGAAACAGGTCAGTTGTTACAAACAATGAGAACAATAAAAACCAGTTTTCTTTTTACTTACGTTCTCATTGTTTGTAACAACTAACCTGATTCCTTACTTTCTTACTGAACACCCTGTATATATAAGTATTTTGAGATTTTTTTAGCCAAATAAAAAATCAAATGATATAATATGATTACCAGCTAATATAAACAGTAACCAAACCAGAAATTTTTCTTGATTGTAATATTATTAAAAAAAAAAAAATACCTGAAATGAACTTATTGAGCAGGAAACAGTGCCAAAAACGAATCTAATTCAAAAATTCAATACATTTTTAGGGATGGGTTTTGACACCCTAACCCTAACCTTGATTTCGGTGAAATAAGATATTAGTGCTATTCTATAACAATACGTAGTTACAATATAAAACCAGTAAATTTTACTTAAGTCAAAAAACAAATTATTTAGACAAATATAAAAAATTGTAGATAGAAATAACACAAATATTTATATAAGTTTACAAAATAAATTATTTTAGTAAAATAAATCGTCACAATATATGTTAAAAAATAAACTCGTTTACTACATATCTTTGTTCGTGTTATGGCTACAGGAAACATCAAGTCCTTGAATCGATCACGTCGATTGCTTGTAAGCAATTATAAAATGATTTACCTATCATTAAATTCAAATCTGTGTAAAAATAAGGTGCATTAAATTTACTGATGCGAATGAGAATGTTGTGTTCATTTCTATGTGACTACTAAAATTTGAATGCAGTGATAGCATTTGACTTTGAAAATACTACTCTAATTTTTGAGCGTTAGTGACCTCATAATATTTAATGTGTGTCTTATTTTTGAAATTATACGAGTTATTTGAAACTATTGTCTGGATTTTAATTATATATTCTGTTATTGCCGTATCCAATAAAAAATTATACTTGTTAAAACATACTTACAGCTAAGGAATAAATATACATTTTTTTTAATAAGGAAGTACTTATTTAAAGATTATAGTAAGATAGATCTAATATTAAAGATTAATTTTAATTAAAATGAAGTGAATCCTATATGCGTGATAGGACATAAAATATTGGCCTTCCATTATAAACATTTGTTCAATGTTACTTTTTATTGTTCCAAAACTGTCGCTTTGAGAATATTAATTTTGGAGACTTATTAGATTCATTTAATAGTTTGCTATTACCATGGCGACAACTCTAATGTATGAAGTGGTTTTTGGTTTGGTATACTCTTACCTGTATATACAGAGTGATCAATTTATCATAAACCACTCAATTACTTTCAAAATAATCAACTTTGTTTGGTTTTTTAGTATTTTTTAATTTATCAGCTATTATTTACTTTTTAGCATCATTCCTTATTACCAACAGGAATTACAACTCAATTTTTTTGAATGATAACATAAATTTTTAACTAACTTATAAAATAGGAAATTATTTTTTCAAGGAAATGACGAGTCGATAACAACTTTTGGACCAGTACTTCAGAAGTTTTTATATTTTTATACGTGAATAAGAAACTTGCGCCTCTTCCCCAGTATAAATTATCAAATCATCAAAAATTCTGAAAGACTGGTCCAATCATTTTTGTTGATCTATCATTTTCTACTTTAAAAGCTAATTAAATATGTATGTTATAACGTTTTTTTTAAAAAGAACAGAGTTGACACTCATATAACTTATAGTGGTGATGTTAAAAAATAATTAATAGCTGATAAATCAAAAAGTATATTTAAATAAATAAAATCAAAACTTTTTATTTTTCAGTATTGTATTTATTTTGAGAATAATTGAGTTTATGATAAACGGATCATCCTGTATACCGCCATTACAGTTCGATGTAATAACTGTATTGATTGTGTACGAAAATATAAACCCGCATATATTGAGACGAACACGGTCTCTAGAGACTCGTTGAGGGTGTAGTTTGGCATTGAGTAGTTGGGTGGAAAAGAAAGGCTACACCGTGACAGCGCATCGCTATTTAGATATACCGTTTTTACCCATTTTGTTGAAACCATGTAATGTATGGATCATCAAAACATGTTATACTTTTTTTCATAAGGTTTTGTCTTGAGATTGATAAAAAAAGTATATATGTACTGAGTTGAAATTAATGCGTCTCTACAAGAATCGAGAATGTATGATATTTTCTAACTTACAACACTGATAACCTTGAGAATGAATAACAGATTTTTTTACACGTACATGTAAAAGGTAAATCATTTCCTTAATATTTTTCAGGAATACCTCTTATAATTATTCCTACGTGGTGTGTCACGAAATTGATGAGGCCTATGAAAACCGACGTGAGTTTATTTCATTATTATTAGAGAATATTGTCCTAAATAAAATTGTGTTTATTTGATATTATTTTTTAGTTAGATATCATCAACCAAATTACATATGAAATGTATTGTCCTCTGATGGCGGATTCAGCAGATGATTTGATTTTTCAAGCGCCGGTTGCCTCTGTTTTACTAGCTAACATTACGTTCCTTATTCTTATTATGAATGTATGAGTTTTATCTTAAATTTAATGAAGCAAAGTTTCTCAACGGAGTTTTAAATGGGTACTTAACAAAAAAACACATCACGTCACAAGCATCTGATATACAAATTTATGCACATGCGCGTCAAAATTTAGCTGGTTACAAATATTTACACAATGAAATGTTTTTATCCAGTTAAATATCAACAAAATAATTAATAAATTTACACTTAATTGAAAGATCAATTATGCATTACAAACAGCAAACGATTTATCGTTTGAATTAGCAAGTAAAGAGACAGAAAATTTCAACATTTAATACTGAAAATGAACAAGAAGCATTTGAACATTTTTATGTTGGTAACTCAAAGCTAGCTAAGTAAAAACACTAGAAATGAGTGCTTAATGCAGCAATGGTTATAGGAAATTTTAAAAATACTTCCATATTCACCCATTTAGATAAAACAATAAATGAACAAATAGCTATTTGGGTTAGGTTTAGTAAGGTTTACCCAACGGAAACTTATCAAATTGCAGAATAAGCAAAAAACTTTAACGATCGAACCTTCTACATTAACATAATTATAAATGATTTCGAATCAGTTAACATATTGACGAATAAATTGCATTTATATGAACATAAAAAAGAAACTACTCTATAACACTTTTAATACATCGCTAACAAAATAACGAGAGAACGTATTAAAGACTATTTAATTGTTGTTTTCAAACGTTGTTGAAAACAGTATATATTTATTCAAAGAGCACATTCAATTTGGAAATTACATCAACCATTGCATTGAAACTAATCTTGAAATTCTTTGGTGTGAAACATATTCGGCTTGTTATTGATTAGATTAAAAAAAACTTAGTCGAATTGACCACCAACTGCTTTTTAGTGTTAATGAAACTGGATTTTATCATTAAAAATATCTAATATATTTATAATAAAAACGTAGTTCGAAACTCTACACAATTCAATTTATATTTATATACATATTTAATTAAAAACTATGTTTTTAATTTTTTCATTGTTTTACTTTTACACTTTCTTACCCATAAAAACCACCGTTTGCAAGCTTTGCTCCCCTAGTGTGTCAATAATCAGACACATACATTCTATTAATCTCAGTTATTATAGCTGATTTATTTATTTGCACACATTTATATATACAGTGATTCACTTAAATATTCGGATATCGTCTAGAAAAATAATTTGACTTTCGAATTTCCTTCTTCTTACAGACCTTTAAGTATGGTTTAGTCATTCGTTAAAACATTTTTTTAATTATAATGTTTGCCTACCAAAGTTCTGTAAGATGATGGCAATTCAAGAGTGAAATTATTTTTTTTAGATAATGTCCGAGTATTTACTTGACTCTTCTTATTTTTTATCAGGTTCTCATAACAAAATTACGATCAAAAAGCTCCGCGGAAACTTATAATTATAAAAAAGCAGCTAAAGCCTTATTGGTTCTTATACCATTACTGGGTATCACTTTTTGCTTGGACATAATAAAATTAAGCTCACCTGGAGTTTTGGTTAATATTTACAAATTCAGCAAAGCCGTTATAATTAGTACCCAGGTGTGCACGACGCTATTAAAAATATTGGACCCGTAAAATTGTAAATGACAAAATTAACTAATATTTTCTATCCTATTTCAGGGTTTTACTGTCTCTTTATTGTATTGTTTTTTTAATCACGAGGTTCAAAATACTCTTAAATATCATATGCTAAGGTGGAAAACAAAAAGAAGTTTTATTACTTCGCGAAAGAAATATGGACGTACTTGGGCGTCAATGAAAAAAGCCAATATCTGGTATGTATATATAAACAGAGTTTAATAGAATATAAAAGTTATTTTCACCTTTAAATACGCTAAATTCGTACAATAAACAAAAATGTGAACCAAGTTTTGATTTTTCAACTGTCATTTCAACATAAAATCTTGTACATTTTTAACTACTTTTAAGTGGTGTATTTTTGTTTTCATAAGAAATAATACTTATTCAAAACAAACATTTCCCCGTAAATAATTCCTATTATTACTTCGAGTAACAAGTTCCAATAAAAAGTTATAAATAATTCATTCATAAGTTGCTTCTATGTATTTACGCATAAAATATTTTTCAGTGATAATTTGGATCCAAAGGAACTTATGCCGTGGTTACCGGGTTCAAATAACGTTAGGTCCTTTTCTTGCGTCAGCAGCGGCACGACGACTTCAGCAGTGTCTAACAATTTAGATATCCCAGCTGTTCATACAATAATTCAAATTTCAAAACAAGACCCTGGCCAAGAGCAACACGGCTGTTGATAATAATTATTTTCCAATAGCAAAAATAAGTTTTTTAAACAATCATGTGTAATCATAATAGTATCTCAAATGAGTTTTCTGTAATATAAATTTAAATTATTTAAAACGTCATATTGTACATAGTAATTTCTTTTATAAAACTTATTTATAGATGGCTTATTAAAGAAACAGTTATTAAAAATTGATTATTTTTAATGAGTATATATTTCAATGCGAAATTAATATAATGTTTTCTTGATTAAAAAAAAAAATTAAATAATTAAATAAATCTACATTAAAGATGTACAATAAGTGCATGTTACACATTATTGTTCAATCATTTTTTGAGAGATAGAAATCGTTTGATTTTATAGTATAAAAAGGTAATTGTTATTATAAAATCCTTCAAAAGGTTTTTATGATTTATTATAATCAAAGTATATATTTTTTTGTTTTTTATCAATGTTATTAATAACTGAACGATTTACGATTAATACTATAAATCTTCAAAGTGTAAAACCATGACTTAAAATAATTCTTTCGTATATGAGTCCTTAAAAGTTTTAAAAATAATTAATTCACTACTTAATCAAATTGTTGCTTTATTCATTTAATTCACATACGTCATTAAACATTAAAATTAAAAGAACACGTTCATCCAGTAAAAGTAATCTAAATTGTATGTATATATAAACAATGTTAGTAAAAAAAACATTGGAAGAAAACTACTAAAAGCTTTATTACAAAATAAATAAAATGTAAATTTTAGCAATTTGTGTTGAAAATAAAATACTACAGAATTGAGACTTCTTAAAACACTTCTAGTAGTTTTGTAGCTGAATGCTAAAATGTTTTCCTTGTAATAAAAAGAGGTGTTGTAGACAGTATTTTTTATTTCCAATTTCGGACTGATAGTGCCATCAGGAATACCGACAAAAGTACATTTTTTA
This sequence comes from Daktulosphaira vitifoliae, assembly GCF_025091365.1. Taxonomy (NCBI): domain Eukaryota; kingdom Metazoa; phylum Arthropoda; class Insecta; order Hemiptera; family Phylloxeridae; genus Daktulosphaira; species Daktulosphaira vitifoliae. The sequence continues at coordinate 50,394,521 of NW_026099572.1, read as the reverse complement.
GATTTTGAATAGAAATTCTAGTGTCTACAAATAAATAATTAATTAAAATGGAATAACAATCCACTTTTTTATTAGGTAAACGTTATTTGAAATTTGAATTTTTTTTTCTTTTTAAAACATTTTTTATTTATTGATGATACTTTTTCGAGTGAAATTTATTTTTCATAAACATATATTTTTAATAAGTGTACATGAATAACATGAAATTTATTTAATATTTTTTTTTTTAATTATTACTATCTTTTATTTATTAAGTATTAAATAGTTATAATTATAATAATAATTCTGTTTATTTTTCAAGTAGTTCAGATATTATTTGTTAAGATAATTTAACGATGAACCATAACAATAATTAATTTTTTTTAATAGTATCAAATGTATTTCTAGGAAATAGAACTTTTGAATTTACTATTGGTAGTGTCCGGAAAAATTGGTTTTCTTATGTAAATGTCTATCAATACTTATTATTAAAAACTTTTCTTGATATCGACGATTATTTCTAATTTTATTTTTCTATATTAAAATGTATATAATATAAAAAAAATGATTACAATAAAAATGGAACTTAGTTTGGAAATTACATTGGAAGAAAAAGTAAGTAAGAAGCAAAATTTTTAATGAATACGTTTTTAAGTATAAAAATTGGAAAAATGTATAAAATTAACTCCTGTAGTTATTTTAGACGCATCATTTAATACATAGCCGGTATTTGTATTGCATTATTTTTCCCAATTTTCTTTCATACAACGCATTCTTTAATTCATTTTTATATAATTATTTTAAAATAAATATAAATTTTATATTTTAAAGTTAATAGTATACTATCAAAGATCTATCACTACTCTTAGTTGCTCGATATGTATAATATATTAAACATATTTATTATCCACTTGTATATTTAAATAAAACACAAATATATTACTTCAAACGTCACTTACTAAATAAAAGTATTTAAAAAAACATAAACTATTATTAATATATTACATTGTAGTGGGGTAGAAGAACTAATACTATACCTAATGTCGTTGAAAATGTCAAATAATATTTGTATATTGTACGATCAAGTCATGTCAAGTTTTTAATAGTATAAAGTTCAAACAATAATTAAATTGTTGGGTCATATCGAAAGTACAGTTGGTGAAAGGATATCAAATAATCAGATGCGGAAATATTCTAATACTTAAAGTGTGAAGTGTTTAATATTAAAAGGACAACGGGTACCGAAGTTATTTCATTAAACGTGCATACAAACCTATCCGACGGTCATGATGTCAACGATGTGGGGATGACATCATCAAGCTTAGGATGAGATCGGGTGGTGATAATTGTTACATTGGAAATGAAATGTTTTTGCAACCTTTCATCAAAAGCCTTACGAGCAAAACTTGTTGGTTTAATTTGGGTCGTTATGACCAAATTGCACTAATGACAGGACGCCACCAGTAAAAAAAATGACACAACAAATTGTGTCGTACTGCGTGAAAATGAATTTCATTTATTACTTCAAATAAAATGTATTTTTAAAAACTCTTACAAATTATTCATATAAAATATCAGCTTAGTTATATTAATGTTAAATTGTGCATACTTTATTCGTGTGCACTGGACCGTATTGTTCCGATTAACAACTATGGCACAACATTCATAATTAATTCAATTTTTGAGTATACATAAATCATTAAATCACTATTTCATAACTTTTAACAAAAAATAGAATAAATCAATGAGTTAATGAGTTATCGAGTCACTAATGAAATTTTTTTTAATAAAATGCGCACAATTGATAGAAAAAATCTCAATACGTTTAAGTGTTATATGATGACAAAACAAATATTTTTCTCTTAATAAAAGTACCTATACTTAAAAGTATAGCTTAAGTATAGAAAATTGTTTCTAAAATAAATATTAAATGACCCTATGACTAACTTTGTTATAAGTAAACATCATTTCAAACATCCTTTTGACTTAAAACCTCAAATTTCACTCAAAGAATCTTAATTAAGAGTGCAATATAATTGTAGGTTATTATTTAAGGAAAATTTCAAAGCTTTTGTTTTTTTTACGTTACTTTATTAAATTAAACAAAATAAGTTTTTACTTCTTAAAAAATTATGAGAACGTCACTGAGATCGTTCTCCCCGTCAACTTTAAATATATCAAACAAAGATCTAAAATTAAGTAAAATTAAAACTATATTAAAAATATTATTAATTTAAAAAAAACTAAAAAATATTAAAAATATTAAACTCAAAAGCCACAA
>NW_026099572.1:50388894-50391808 GCF_025091365.1 Daktulosphaira vitifoliae | reverse complement strand
TCAGTATGTGTTTAGCGTTGATAATGGTAACATTGTTTCCGAAATACGTATCCGCGACTTTTCATTAATTTTTTTGTGGCTTTTGAGTTTAATATTTTTAATATTTTTTAGTTTTTTTTTAAATTAATAATATTTTTAATATAGTTTTAATTTTACTTAATTAATTAGCCACAAGTGATCAATTTTTATTATAAAGATCTAAAAACTTATGATTCAAATAATATTTCCAATTATTGTTGTTTATTAATCTATTTGATCTTTCAATTTATATAAAAATCGCCAACGAATTAATTTCTAAGTAAAATTTTTATTTATTACTATTCAAATTTTCTCATGTCAAATTAATAAATATTATAAAACACGATTTTTTTAAATATATATTGATTCACTTTAAGTAAAATAAGAAGCTTAATAATGTAAAAAAATGCTTTAACTCCCAAGAAAAAATTTAAATGGGATATATAATATTCCATACAAAACTGTTAGTTATATTAAATTTTCTAAGATATGTTAAAGATGTTTTTATTGTTGCTATAAAATATATTTATGCGATTAAAGAAAAATAATATAATAATAAAACTATAGAGAGATTGATATTATTATTATCCAACATCTTTAAGGTTTCATGTGACAAGTATCTATATAGTAAATTCACCGCATTTATTAAAGCTTAAGATAGTTTTTCTATGATCAAAGTTTATTAGAATTTTCTTACACAAAAATAACGTCTTGTTGCCATATAAAATAAATGAGATCCTATGAAAAAGAAAAAAATTATTAATTTATAAGTAAATAAGTAAACACAAATATTTGATTATAAATTTAAATCACTAGACTATTCTGCAATGCTATTTGATCAGCTAAATAAAAACACTTAAAAATAATATTTATTTTCTGATTTTCAATATTCACAGTTAGACAGTAAAATGATAAATAGAAATTATATCATTTTTGTTCAGGTACTTGATAATAGTTGCGAACTACTTTCTAAGTTAACTGAATTGATAAAATTCAATAGATCATTTAGGATTTGAGCACGTTAAGCAACTTTGTATATCATTTTTAAAATTATATTGTATGTTTCGATTTACAACAAAGAAATCTTATGTTATAATTCACCAAAATTGTAATAAATAGTACTGACTGTCGGAAGTAAGTACGTTTAGTAAAACAATGGGAGTAGGAAACAATAAATAGAATTTTTAAATCCGCCTCTTAATGATGTATAGTATAGAGCAAACAATTTATTACAAATTATAGATTTAAAAGAGATATAACTAAAAATTTAAATTAAGTTAAAATTAAAAAAAAAATGTGTATACTTGCAGTGGCAAAAATTCAATTAATAATTATTTCATTATAAGAAAGTAATTTGTGAGGTTATCATGTGACTAACGAGAAAACTTAAAGTTGAAATCAGGCGCGAGAAACTTAAATAGTAATATGTTATCTTTTTAAGTATATCATTTTTATGCTGATTCATAATTTTAAGTTTTGCTGCTAGAAACACAGTACACAGCGGACAAACAAATCATAAGCCTACATTTGTTTTAATAGCGATCAGATGAAGATAATATTTTCTCGTCGTGTGAATAATTGCAGACGTAGTAAAACTTTTAATTTTAAGCTTCACACTCTGAGGAAAAGCGCTGTTTGCATTTAGTGTTTTGTTAATAACTAGTGGCAAAGATCGATGGTGTTTTGTTGTATCGCCGATTACTTTTTCGTGGGAATCTCAAGATTGAAAATGGCTCGAAATACAAAGTATCTATACTGATTGAATATAATTCTCGATGCGCACTCAAAAAATGTAAACATAATTTTCCTGAAAAATTCCTAGAATTTTCTCCAACTAAAAACAATTGTTTACGTTCAACATTTTTATTTTTGCAATGTATAATTGTCAATCATTTACAGAGTTTATCTATTTTTAAACCGCCGTAGTATCTTTAGTGATACAAAGATCACAATCAAACTTTGGATTTAAATCCTCGATTTATGTACGGTCTTAATATTGCCTAGAGTTTACCGAGAAATCTTTTAAATCTTTACGAGATTACCTAACAATACTGGCTAATAATTTCTTTCTTAACAAAACTATTATTGCGCACTCCTTTATTAAGGAGTTTTGATGTTTATCTCAATCAATAGTTGTTTTTTATACAACGTCGATCCTCGATATAAAACAATCAAAACAACTATATTATCATGTTTTAAATTATGATTTATATTATAAACTTAACAAAAAAATCACGAAATTTTGTTAAAGGGAAGGACCACTCAACTTTTATATCTTGTACTATACCAAATGTTATTAAAATATCTACATATCAATACATTTCTTTTTAACGTATTTTTAACAAAACTATTATCTATTCTTATATTTTTTTTTATCGAAGAGAAGTTGAATATAATTTATTTTTGTTACAAAGTTAGTATTAATTTTTGTGTGTTTGTAAAATATTTCAAATGTTGTAAAAGTAATTTCAAACGTTAATTAAATTATAATAATTAATATACTATAATTAATAAGAAAAAAATACACAACTATTATAGTTACTTTGTTATTTATATGACTTTTTTACAATTATGATTAAGATTTGTAGAATATGCTCAAAAATATCATTAGTAATATTTTATACCCAAATTTTATTTTTTTAAGTTAAGAATTTTACACAAAATAAAAACACGAATTACATTACCATGGTAATGTAATATGCATATATAATTTATTAAGTATAAATCTACTTTTTTAATTAGAAATTTTTTCTCTGATATTATTTATTTTCAAATTATTTCAATCCCATACAACACGTTTTATGTAAATATTAATGAAAAAAAGTATTAAATAATTATAATAATAAAAAAAAAAAAACCCAGCACAGGGGGGTCGCGGCACAGTGGTGACGTGGCA
>NW_026099572.1:50348740-50388141 GCF_025091365.1 Daktulosphaira vitifoliae | reverse complement strand
AAAAAAAAAAAAAAAAAAAACACATCATAGTAAAACCAATACCTTCTCAGCTTCGCATCGAAGCTAAAATAGATGTATTGCTAAATAAAAACAAGTATATTTATAGTATTAATTATAAGTTCAAAATCTCTAGATAAAATGTTAAATATTACATTAACAAATCATTAGCAAAATATCAGTTATTCCTTTATAAATTATGTAAAGAAATACTTTTTTGTGAAGTATAAAAAAAGAAATGTTTCATCTTATTAGATTTTTAGGCGGTCATACTATATTGTTAATTTTCCAAAATTAAATGTATAACGCATCGGATATAATTAGTTATAACTTTTATTAAGTTTCTTTTATAAATAAGAAGTATGTAACAAGGATCTTTATTTTCTTTTTCTTATACATTCCAAATAAGTCAATGTAAATATGTTTATATTTTAAAGTTTAAAATTTCAGCTCTTTGATTGCAATACTTAATACAAATAATATAATTACAATATTATCTCATAAAATAATGATTACTTCTATATTATTAGACTTGGATACTTATTCTCATACATTTCTTTGCGTAAGTTCCTACAAATATACGTTTTATTTGATTACAAATATTTAATTATAGTTGATTACTCAATACAAAATTTTTAATTATATACTTCCAAACTACACGTTTGTGTATACACTAATTGATGTAGTTATACATTTTACATTTAAAATAAGTTATTAGGCGTATTGGTTGATTTAGTTGCATCTATATTAAACACATAATAAGATGTAATAAAATTTTTGTAACTCAATAATTCTAATGTTTTTAGTTTTATTATGCGTAAATTATTTTTTTTATTAAGCTTAAATTGCATTTTTAACTAAATAAAAAATTGTAGAAAAAAATTCACCGCCAATTTAAATAACTTATTATAATTTCATAATCGGATTACAAGAGCTACCTCGATAATAATAAAGTGATACATTTAACTATACTTTTTTGAAAAAATGTTGAAAATGAAAGTCTTTGCGACCACTTCAACCACTCCACTTCATCTATACAATTTAAGAGATGGGCATATATAATAGATGTCTGGGAACCAGACCTAGGCAATTGTAAATGTGAATGGTTAACTACCACAACATTCGTAGTTATACTTAATTTTTATTACTGTACATTGTAACATTGTGTGTTCAAAGTGATTAGGAATTTTTTTTTTTATACATTAATCGATCTCTAGTCAGTCTTGCCAAAAGGGGTTTTTTTAAGAACAGGATACAGTCAAGTAAGTAAAAATATTTCTAACATTTTAAATAAATAATCCGTAATATGTTACACATATTATACTTATAAAGATTTGTGTTTCAAACGAAGTTCAATTTAAAACTTTGTAAAATTTATTAGAATATAAAAATTACAGATCATCAACCAAAATAACGTTACAAATATTTACACTCAAAATAATAGTGAACTTTACACTAATTCATTCAAGTGTATTTATTTGCTAGTTACTAAAATATAACTATTTAAAAATCAATGTTAATATTTGTATATAATTTTCAATATGTATTTATTAGGTGGATATTTCCCATAGTATATTTGGAATTCACATACAGATAACTTTTTTTAATAAAGTCAAACAAAATAACATTTACATAAAATGAACATAATTTAAGGAGTTAATTTAAATTTATAAGATTTTGAATACAGTGTAGTAATGAGCTAAGACAAATTTCGATCTGAATAATGAATGTATTACTTTATTGATCTTAACTTTTTTATGACGTATGACTTAGTTGCACAGCAACGCCTCATAGATTTTTTATTTATTACCATTCAACCTAACTATAATGTACACGAGACGTAGGTACAAAGGTTTTTGTAGGTGACGTTTATTGTTAGTTAAAATTAATTTCAAGAGTTTACTTTGTATCTACGATCCCTGAAGGGTTTGGTTTAGCCTATGTGCCATGATATAGTGTACAGCCAATGCCGGGGGTATGCATTTTTAACCAGACCAAGTACTTCCATCATAATAAGCAAGTAGCTTTGGGATATATATATACATAAAGTTATATATTTCTTTTGTAAATTGTCTTTTGATCTACTTTCCAATGTCAAGTGTTTTAAAGTTTGTAAAAATAATGTAAATTGTATTTTAAACAAAACACGTTATAAAATTTAATACTTGTAAACTAATAATACTAGTATACACAGTAAACGCGTACTAAAAAAAGGAACACTTCTATGCTCGTTAAGCTGTGTGGGTAATCTACACCATCTAAGTTCTCACGGGGTACCTGCCAATTCTAATGTAAAAATTATTTTCACGGAAATGTATGCGAACTTCTAATACATCCGCGTTTAGTTATGTTGCTAGATAAACAAACAGAATAATAGTGAAACGGTTTATTTTTTGCGTCTAGAATAAATCTTATGTAAAATCAAAGAAATATAAAAACAACAATTTTATGTGAATGTTAGGTCTTTGATTTGGTATGTTTCAAGATGACGTTGTTATTAAGTAACTCTACAAAGACTATAGTTCATTTAGTAGTAACAGTTTTTGCGATTGATGCAAATATCCGGTTGTTACCATATGACATATAATGCTGTTTCGGAAGTCAGCCCGTTCGTGGCAAGATCGTCAACGGTTAAAGGCATATGGTGTAGTCGAGTGTCGTTACTCAGACAGTATTTAGGGTCGTGATATTTGAAAATTCATCCGAGAAAAATTTATAGCGTTTTTCTCGTAGTAAACCGACTGGAGATTATAACGCGTGACCGCACTATTTCTATTCAATGCTAGTGTGATTCGATGAAAGATGCTTACGAGACTGAATAACGATTGTCGAAGATGTAAAAACTATAAAAGTTGACGGCACAAACTTGTACATTCTTACATACTTCCGGTGTTATCATCACGAGGTAGCCACCGACGTTTTTTGTAATAACACAATCTAACGAAATCGTGTGAGACGTTTGACTTTCGCCCGCCGTCGGGTCAATGTAAAAGTTCAATTGAGCCCATGCAAAACAAAAGTCAGTATAGCTAAAGGCCGGCAGTTTGCCGCTCACAGTGAAGAGGTCGTTAAATTGCGTCATATGTTTTTTATTATGTACAAATAATATACTTAGTATATACTAATATAAATTGTTTACGAGAGCGTATACTCGAGTGGATTGTATTTTTCTTGATCCTGACGCCTCGTGAAAATTTGCCGAACCCTCAAGTATTTTTGATTAAGAGAGTTTACCATTTTCAGAGCACATCTAACCGACCGCGTGTTTACCTAATGCAAACATTAACAATTTCCATTCAACTGACTAGCCGATAGCATGTGGAATTGACAAAAACAACTGCCAGCGTCTATTCGTATGCAAATTTCGACGAAAATTCGGATCACGATCGGATGTTCAGTGTCAACGCGACAGATGACTAATCAAAAACCAATTTGGCAATAATGAGTGCCCGAAATGCTAATTTAACTCGCTAAAACCGAAAAATAAATCACGTTGCGTCGGGGTAATTGGTCGTCGTGTGCGGATCGTGATTATTCGAGAGACGCTTTCACAGAACGGCTGACCTTTACCTCGGCCGGGTCAAGTGACTTATGCATTTTCACTTTTCCTCCACTCGTGCACACAATGGGCCTATAAGATTATAATAGTCTATAATTCTGTACAAGATCACCGGCACTTATATCTGCCATGCTTCAAGTACAATACTCGCCATGACAATAATAACACATCACAACATTAGAGGATCCGTAAGAATGGGTTTGAAGAGTTATGATATGCCAAATTTCAAATTCACGTACGCACTAGAAATAATAATGCGTTCTATTAATACAACAATCAGGTTGTGCAAGATAAGAATGAAATATTTTAAGTAAATCTCTGAAATCCTTGCATATAAAAAAATTACAATTAAAATCAACCGAAATCGCGGTGGAACCATCTTTATGGAGTCTCACGGTTATAAATTAATAAGACTCAGTTGAACCGTGTGGAAACTGCATCAAATACTTTTTGCGTAACGCTATGTGTTAAACATATTATATTAATCCAACGAGGTGATTCAATTAAAACCACGTGTGCACTAGTTTTGCTCAGGAGATTCTTCATTGCCGAAAATTCTCACCCGTCTCGGATGGTTGTACTCGGTAAATTATTGCACACGTTATCTTATAAAAATATCTATAAATTATACTGTGTACGCATCTCCGTGTCCTTAAAATGATGATCGATAAGTACTAAAAATATAAAAACATTCGCAAATGGTTTATTCATGCCGTAAAACGTTGTCAGTTAAATCAACGTCGACAAAAAACAGCAATAAAAATAGCTGGTCTATAAAAATTTGACGGGTCGTTGTTACGGTGCTTAACACATCAACCAGACGGTTGTTTTTAAGTAAACTGACAGATATTATGCGGGCGTAGTTTGTTTAATAACCCGAGTCTTATTAATTGGCTTAGGTGTACTCTTAAAAATTTAAATAAATGTACTTTTTTCCACCCGACATTTGATTATATATGAGCACGTTTCTTCTCTCGACTACATTTTCACTTACATTATGGTATTACGTTCATTATATAATATTATTTAAAGTGATAAAAAGAAAAAATACATTAACAGTAGTACTCATGGCAAATTAGTAAATCCTTTATATCTACAAAAAGAGGAAACCTAGAGGAAACAAGACAATTATGTCTGGATCATGAGAAAAAATCTAAATCTCATTGTGTGTTAAGTATCAATAAAAACAGAGTATTTATTACAAATAGTGGTAAATTTCGTAGAACTCCAAGAGAATACAATTCTAAATGAATTTACAGATATTACAGGATTGTAATAGTTTGAATTGAATTATTCGCAATGGAAATTATTATCTTTTGAACCTTGGGAATTTGAAATTGAAAAAAAGAATAAATAATTTAACATGAAAACAAGGTGAGAGGTTATATTTAAATTTCATTAAAATAAAGAAGCAGTACGCAATCTTATCTGATAATCTTTGGGTTTTTGCGTTATCGAGATTGAACACAGTTTTTTTATAACATAATCTCAGAAATTCGATAACATTTTCCACGTTAATTTTTTCAATTCTTAGTATTTTTACTGGCTAGGTGGTACACGTCTTTATTACGGTATAATATGATTTGCTCCTACTGAATAATCGATTTCATACTAGAAAATTCAACATTATACATCGAAATTTAAGCTATCATTCTTAATATTATTTTTAATCAAACAAACATCTTGTCTATCATTAAAAACAGTTGGTATTTTTTTGTTTATTTATTTTCTAAGCGAACTTCGTTTTTAGAATGTATTATGCAATCAACAAATTAATTTGTATCACGTTGGAAACATAATGAAAATGTCACAACTTATACGTAACAATCATAAAATATTTTAATTGTAAAGTCTAGGGGAAGAACCTGAGCAATGTAATGAACATCATAATCGATTTATACAATGGTCAAAGTGCTTAAAATCGTTAAAAAAAATATTAATAAAATTTAATTCTAACCTAAAATACTTGCGAATTTCTGATGTTTTTTTAATTTTGAATTCGTTATTATTAAAAAAAAATATTATAATTTAACGACTTTACTAGAATATAATAATATCTAATATAACTTTAATGATGTTATAACGTGCATTATCACAGTAATAAAATAAAAAATAAGTAATGAAAATTTTTATACTAACTGCATACCAAAAATGGTTTCTTGTGAGAAATTTACGAAACAAATATACACTAGACTAGCATCAAATATAATAACAAGCATATTACTTTATAGTTTCCAGTTAATGCACACGAACACATCGAACATAAGGTTTTCGTATTACTATGATTATAGTTTACCTATATACAACATTGATCTCATCAATACGATTTATTTGCCTTAAAGGAACTCTGAAAAGAAAATGATTCCGATAAATCATATGGGAAAATACACGCGAGGAAAAAAATATCTTCAGATCGGAAAATCAGTAGATAGTTGTTTGAAGAATTGAATGAATAAAAAATCGGTTATTTTAATATATTTGAAACTTTTGCTACTGGATTTTCGCTTCCGGAAGCAATATGGTTTTGTCGCGTGTAAAAGTAGGGTTCTAAAAATCTAATAACGTAGGCAGAAATCCTAAACTTATATTTACCAACACGTTTCGGGACGCGTTCGCTATTTAAGATTGTTGTGGTCTTCTTTTTTGTGGAAAGTACTTGGAAAACTTTCGTATTAATGTTTGGGATTTCTTATTAATAATGAAAAACGTTTCTTAGTTTTTTTTTTATAATTTCAATTAAACTTTGACTGGAGTAAACGATAAATTTAAACACATATCACAACTCCATTTTTTGTGTTGAATTTACCGTTGTTCGATATAACCTTGTTATGTACAAATATAACATACTTAAACACAACATTCATCTCTGAACGAGGTTATTTTTTTACACGAATATGTCTTCTTGTTGACTTTATTCGGTATTTTTTTGGTTACCACCGAACATATTACTGTGCAATATTAATACAGCTATAAATATTATTCATTTTTGTATATGTAATTATTTTATGACCACAGTGGCGCGAATTCGATTTGAATTTGTCGGATTTTAATGTTTTCTATTTAAACCTTCAACCTTTAGTCTTATAGATTGGAAAATATACGATGCTTTATTGCATCGTAAAATTAATTTGTATACCTAAATGATGTAAGATTCACTTCCGACTTACCCCGAGACTGATTGTTCGCTCGTCTATCATCGATTCTATTTTTTAATTTCTTGTCTCTCTACTTCAAGAATTACTGATCGCAATATTTTATGTTTTTTTTAATTGCTATACAAATAACGAGGAGGTAGTTAACATTTCGTCATGTCTCATCCATCTCGCCGCCGTTGTGTAACGGTAGACAATGGGATGATATGATTAAATAACGCGTTACACGTTTGATTGCCATCATTGTTCTTCCACAAACATGTCGACCGAATGCGAAAAATCTACACCATAAATACCTAGTACACAAGCGGTGTATCTATTTAACATTAATAACGTTAAAACAATAATATAAACCGGAGTATCCTGTAATTAAGTGACTTCTCTCACGATCTTCGGCACCGCCGTCCCACACCAACTGCCACACGTGATGATGTACGTACGTCTCGTGTAGATTACGCAGTCAAATTAGAACAGAAACGGACTGTCGGCCATTGCGCTAATTATTATCATCCGCAGGAATTTTGATGGCAAATATCTATTCAAAATAGGCCACTGCTGTTGTGATCGTTGAACCGTTTGATATCCGCTGTATGATATTATAATCAAAGTACATTGGAAATACAATCGATATTAATAGGGCACCGTCGAAAATGTATTAGGCGACTGAATTTGTCGTTTCACCTTTAAGCCGTTTCCATTAAGTATATTCGATCGCTGAACGAGCTGGCTGTAAATCATAATGGCTAAAAAGCGACTTTAGCACACTAAAGAATTTACCGGTAGAAAAAAATCGTAACTCAAAGTCTCAGACAACCTACGTGCGTAATGTACTAACTGACTTACCCGTTTACGGACACCGAAATTCAATTAACTCCAAGATTGCTATACTTAAATTTTACGGCATGACAAACGTACTCAGATACTTTGCGTCCGGCCAAATCCTATTGCAAAGCCCTACGACAGTCTAACAAACAAATACTTTTTGAGTAAAGTTTTTCTGAGATTCCTTTTGTATTATCCGCTTATTACTTCCGTATACCTGTTTAGTGTTAATGTACCATGTAAAAATAAACGGTCTTATTTCTTTTAGTAATAAAAATAATCATACCGCATTGACATAATATCGCCGTAGCTTTATGGCGGTTATAACTGGTGCGAATAAATACATGTTTTACAGTAAAGCGATGTGACGAGCGAAAGTTTATATTTATTCAGTGTAGTAACATCATTTTTTATATTTCACATTTAAAAATGAAATTTATTTATTATTTACTCGTCTGTTTACTAAACGAATCACATTAATATTTAAAAGACCGTTAACATCGAGTTGCATAATACGATTTGACAGTAAATGTTTTTTAGATTAAGTGCAAAAATTTCTAATTTAAAATTAAATTCAACAATTCTTTATATTTTTAACAGGAAAAATGTTGAGATAAAACACTTGAAGTTGGTAATTAACATTAGCAAAATGTAATAATTGATTTCAGAGATGACGAATTTATTTTTTAAATGGAAATGCAAAAATTAAATTAGAAAAATCGGTCCTCTTGATTGTTACAAAGCTAAAAAAGCTGGTACAGTTATTTTTTTCGGCAATTTTTATTGTTTATGTAAAATAAAAGGTAGTTCATAAACTTTACCTTTAATAATGTATATTACTTTTATAACTTTGCATATTATATCATTCATAATTGTTGATAAGATTAGGGGTCACTACTCATTTATAAATACAACAAAGAAGGTTATTTTTTAAGAATAAAAACCTTATCATTAACTTTGGAAATTATCTGGTTCAATCTATAGAACATTTAAAATTAACATTTTTAAGCAAAATAACTTTTTGTAAATTAAAAATTAAGATTTAAAAGTACTTAAATTAAATAGTGAATAAGCAACAAATTTAATATTTGGTAAAAATTTGATTATAACTTTACTTTAGTCATTAAATTTTGCTAGGACACAATTAATAATGTAATAAAAATAAAACGTAATCAAATGGAATTATAACAAAATCTGAAATTGATTTTTTTTAATTCAAATTATTAAAGTATTTTTTTTTAATTTTATATCATATTTTCACATTTAATTAAGAGTAAAATGACACTTCCCTTCCATGTTTTGACTGTGGAGGGTTCACTTCTACCCCGTGCCAACAATTCTGTTAACATTAATTGATTTTATTGTATTTCAAACATAATAAAAGTAATAATTTGGTATAAATAGATAAACCGGATGTTTATTTAAATCATTTAACACTATTTGAATGTAATCATTAACATAGCACGGTATGCTTAAGAGTTATAGACAATTATTATTTTCTTATTATGTTTCAAAACAATAGTAGATAATTTATTTAAAAACTTTATTTAATGATCAATACAACGAGAACTTGTTAAATAAATGCGAAATTTTCAAACTGTCGCTTAATACCCAACACTTAGTTATTTTAGCCACATCAGTTATAATTGCAAAACTTAAAATTAAAATAACAGAATCCTGACAATTTAAAACGCTTCCTGTAAAAGTTTAACGTAGAAATGTTAAAATTTGATCGACAGAAGTTTATTATTAATAACAAAACTCATTTTCAAGTAATTTATTCTATAAATAGTTAAATAATGCAGAATCAGCAGAATTCGTCTTTAAACATATTAATAAATTTTAATTATCTAAGTACTTTTAGTTTTAACTCTATGTTCACAAGATACATATTATTTATATTATAAATTTATAAATAAATATTTAACTCTATAAAGTTTTTATTTCAATCGTTGTAACTTTGTATTTCAAACTTCATTATCCTTATGATTATACCTCACAAGTTAATGGAATAAATTATATTATATCATACAATGATTGGCCAGACTGATTTATTTGACTTTTTCTTTTTTGTATGTTTTTACTTTTAATGTTGGAAGTCAGAAATTATATCAACTTACTTTGGTATCCTGTGGATCAGGGTATTTCTTTTAATTGCACTGAAGTGCCTCTTCTTGGTAATCATCTTTGATATTGTATTTCATTTCTTACTTCTAATGTAAAATAATAAATGCTAAGTTAATTATTTGAGATCCTATTCATAACATAATAAGTAGCAAACAATTAGTTTTTTTTTTTATTTTATAATTTTTTAAAAACATTTTTAAAATTTTGATATTGGGTAGTTCTATTAGTTTTATCATAGTTATATATTTTGTTCGTTTTTCTAATAAAATTAAAGATTAAAAAAAAAGAAAAATGTTTTCCATCGTAATTAAGTTATTATAACTGACGTCAAAATATCAAAAGAGTAATTAGAGATGTTAAATTTGTACTCACATTCACTGACACTTAATTAAAATTTATACAAACAGTTAAATAGTTAATAATTTCATAATTGGTTATGCTGTCGAAGTAACAATAAAATAGTGTATGAACATTGTAGTAATACATTTCGTTAATAAATATTTTTCGTATTGGAGGCCTTTCACTACATTCTAAAATAAAATAATAATAAGACTGACGATTTTTTATTGATGTTTTAAAAACGTTTATTCTAATGTAAAAAAAAAAAAGTTTAAATAAAAAGTTCTCATTATAAATCTACTAATTAATCATGTATCATAATTAAGTACAATTCTTAATTGAGTCATTTGATTCGATTTGATCATTATCAGTACAGCTAACCGTTCAAATGTGATAAGTATGTATATAAGTATTGTCATTGACGAAAGAAATCGTGTCCGCGATGACTATAACATATATTGTTACGTACGTGTAGTGCCGTTGTTAACGTTTGTTATGTTTTTTTTTTTTTTTAACCGCATTGCGTGGACCACCGTGGCAGTTGGACACGTTTGTCGAATTACCGCGGTACAGCTTCAAGCATTTTTCCGGGTTTTTGAAAGGCGAAAGGTCGTCTGTGCATAGAAGACTGTCGTGGTCGTAATCGTTACAACAGTTGACGATGATAAACACGCCATGGATTTTCCCCGAGGGTATGAATAAAATAGAGTTTTGTGAATTCAAGTGAAATTAGTGTCCTCGTACGTTTAATACTTGAACGGGATAAATGTGTTATTGCAATGAAAGAGCCTGGCAATGTACCGGTGTCGGGGTGAAATGCATAGACTAGTGTAATATAAACGTCCGATGGTGGATGGTATCGCACAAAAAGCTACGGCGAAGTTGTTCGCGTAACACAAGATAAAAAAACCCACAGGAGATACCGCATTTATGTAGTAATTTCATAAAATAATGAGATTTCTCGACCATAATTCATAAACATGGTTCATATTGCATTATTTCTGTTTCTTGCCGTTCGTGATCTCGTACAGGCGCCCATACTCTGTTCTGCTAACAAATAACATAAATAACATTACGAAGAGAGTGCTGTTAATTTCAAACCGATGCACCACAATTTATTCCCAAAGGCCACCAGTGATGAAATTTAGATAAAATATCATTGGGAAAAAAACATGTCTTTTCACATTCGATTGATGTAGAGTGGCTAAAGGCCGTAAACTGAGCTTTTGTCACCGAAAGGGTGTTACAAGAGAAATAGTCCCCGGTGTTTTTCCGAAAACTCTTAGTGTTTTATATTTACTATCAAACTGGGGTTATGTTTTATGGCCAGGAAAAACATTTCGTTTAATAAAGCGCTTTAAATCCGGCTGCGGTAGTTAAAATTGAAGTAGCCGAAGATAATCTCATTAAATGAAATCTCATTTCCTCACATTGCACTTATTTGAACATTTTAGATTGTATTAAAATATAATTGATTGCAATATTATTCAAAAATAAATTACAAGTAAAAGATTGCAAGCACAACATATGTTAAATTTAAGCTTATAATAAATACTATAAGTAAAAAATATATCCCTATATTTTATCTTTTATGTGCAAATAGCCGCCGTAGTTATAAAATATGTTTCTTTTGTATTAAAATTTTCAATTTTCGATTTAGACTTTTATATCTTTTTTAAATAAATGTATAGATCAATACAAATATTTTGTATAAGTACTTTACTTTCATCCGACATACTCTTTTTAAAAATTGAACCATTTTACAAGGCGAGTTACATTTTTTTCCCAATTATTTATGGCTATACTTCAAGTCAAACAGAATCATATAGGAAGGAGAAGTAAGTACCCCCATTTAAATGTTCCCTTTTTTAAAAATAAATAAGATTTAAGTGTCAATTATAAATATTTTTTTTTTTTTTGGATAAATCCATACTTACAATTTTAATACACGTCTGATATAGAGGAAACTAAATATACAACTACTTTATAATTATTTATTATTTATTCCAATACAATATATTAAATATCAATTTCATATTAAATTTAATTACTATAATGTATATTTATTCATGTATAATACTTATAAATTACAAAAATAATAATCAGGATATAATTAAGAAAATAGAAGTTGATGTTGCTTTTGGATTAATCTAAAAATTTCCATTAAAAATTTAACTTTCAAATCTATATATTTGCACCGAAGCCTTTTTATGATATAACATTCACTCTTACATAACATACATACTAGTAATTTATTTTTTAAACGAGACGTTTTTTAGTGTTTTGTTAAAAAATAAGTCTTATTATTAATATTATGACATCGTCTTTTAATCATTTGAAAACAAAAAGAGCATAAAGTGCAAGAGAAATTTAAAACTCTGGTGAATTTTGTAAGTTCCAATAATAAACAAACAACATAATTTCCATTGGCGAATCACGAATTTACGGAATTTATCATCGAAATCAACGCCTACTCTACTGTTTTTAAACTCTAATACGTTTTAATCGTGAGCTGTGCGAAATAAAATCAAATAAACTTTGAACAATTACCGTATAATTACCGTTTACCGCCCTGAGCGCGTCGACATCTGCTAATTCTTTAAATATTTACGGAACCATTATTTGCCGGATGTCTCTCCATTCTCTTTTTATCGATTTCCTCTTATTTTTTACACTGTAGGTTACTATTACAAAAATTTTCAACAATCATCGTTATTAGCACGTAATCTGGTACAAAATTATAAACAAAACTGGACACTTAAATATTTATTACTTACATCACTTGGCGTCACGTTTTCTTTGATCCAACGTGCCACCAAACATACGGAACAATAGTTTATTACAATTTAAAACAATAACTAGGTGAGAGGTAATGTATTCTATAATTTAGTATGAAATGTAAAAAAAACTAATAAATTATGCATATGTTTCAAATGTTTTTAGTAATCTAACCGTTATTTGTGAATTTCTCTGTATACACAATTCAATATGCACGAGTACTAGAAAAATGATTTATTTATTTTTTCCTTTTTGTTCATAGATCGATCACAAGCACGATGGTCCGTCATTTGTTGATGACGAGCTTGTTAATCGTCACCGTCATACAAACGTACAATGTGGTAAGATCTCATTTTCTCCGTCTCTACCTTTTGTTACTCAATACACTACGGTTCTCGGAAATAAAGGAAACTCTAAACATTTTATTTTCTTACAGGTACATGGTGTGGATTACGACCGAGCTCTCTTCGTTAAGTCTGAGGATATACGAAAGGCTAGAGGTATGTCACCGAACACTGCTACGTAGTAGTCAGCGTATACTTATAAAAATATCAATGATTGAATATAACTTAATTCATTTTAAAATATAGAACTACACACTAAAGTGTCACGGATAGCCCCCAATTCCATGGATCAAACTGTCGATCATATACTCATGTGGTTGCAATCGAGATACCAACAAAACCAAAGACAAGGTAAGCACATTTATTCGAAACAACTGTCATAAAAGCACCATTATTGTTAAAAAGCTTAATAATGATCTAATGTATTAACAATGGTTTGGTATAACTATTTTATATAATAGCACGACTGTAATATTTTTTATACATGGCTTAAATATGTATTAAATATGTAAGAATATCAATGACTTAATATACAAATCAGGAAGCTTATAATTGTTTACAACTATTAATAAATAATATACTCCATTTATAACGTAAAATTAATTTCTAACTACGTTAATTTATTTTTTGAACGTTAAATATGATAAAATTGAAACTAGTTGAAAAATTCTAAAAGTAATTATGAACTATAATAATATTATACATGTCAGATGTTGTTTATTTTAATCGTAACATTTTCATTGACTTAATAGTAATATAAAAATTTTCGGCTCTAACAAAAAAGTTTTATTTATATCAATCAAATAAATTAACTAAATTTAGGTAGAGTTATACATAAATACTTCTTTTCAGTCTGGTAGATTATGAATTATTATAATAAATTAAGAAAATTTTTAATTAAAAACTTTTCTTCATACTTTATTTGCATAATCTTATAATCACAAATTTAAATGATTATAAATTTATGTTTACTTTCAAGCATTTCAACATAAGTACAATGTATTAAATTTCAGCTCGACAAAATACAGAGCCACAACGACCTCGACCTTTTGTAGCCCCGCAACAAGCTCAGGAATTTCGAGGTTATTTGCCACCACAACCTCCACCTCAACCGGAGTTCTCAATTCCACAACAGTTAAACCCTGCTCAACAGTCATCTACGTCGGTAGACAACAATCAATTTTTTCAAGCTGTCACGACCAGTGAACCAGAGAGCCCTTCAACTGAAGAAACTACGCCCAATTCACAAGCACCAAGTTTCTCTCAAATACCAAATTTCTCGCAGGCATCGAGTTTTTCACAAGGATCAAGTTTTACCCAGCAAACTACAACGTTTTCTAACGAACCATCTGAATTTCTAGCCACTAATCCACCATTAAATACCAATGCTGAAACACTTCAGACAGATCTAACCAACGTTGTACATCCACCCCACATTCATGAAATGACTGTACAATGTTCAAAAGATATGATGACAATCAATGTTGAATTCAATAGACCGTATGACGGTGTAATTTATTCAAAGGTAGAACTGATTTTGTTTAATATTGAACGATATAATATTAAAATAATATCTAACCTCCTTTTTTTAGATTAAAACGTTTTATTAAAACTTATTAATGTATTTTAGGGATTTTATAATAACCCAGAGTGCAGATACGTGACCCCAAATTCAGGTCAAACGAAATATTCATTCAAAGTTATGTTGAATTCATGCGGGACTCACTTTGTCGATGAATTCTCTTCTGGCAAACAAGCCTACCTGGAAAATGTGTTAGTCGTACAAAACGAACCGGGCATTCAAGAAGTAATGAAATATAGTCCACTAAAGTCATAATAATCGATTATAAACTTATGTGTCTGTACATTCAGGTATGGGATGTGATTCGTTCAGTGAGATGTTTGTGGGAAGGTAATTTGAACAAAGCTTTATCGATCGCATTGAACATTGGTACTCTAAACCAAGAAGTGGTGACATTTAGCGGCGATACTGCTACCGCTAGACTCGATATTCAAGTAAACTACAGACTTTTAATTAATTTATAAAAAAAAGTTTCATTTCATTTCAAAGTAAAAAAATATTAGGCTGGCAAAGGACCATTTGCTCCAATTGCAAACGGTTTAGTGAAAATCGGAGAAACAATGACTTTAGTTGTCACTGTGGATGGCGATCCAGGTTTCAACGTGTTAGTAAGAGAGTGCATAGCACGTGATAATGATCCAAATTCTGGCAATCAACTTCAGTTAACTGATAGTCAAGGATGCGTAGCCAAACCAAAACTTTTTGGTAGTTTCCAAACGACGACTAATCCGGCCACAGGCTCTTTAATAGCATACGCGTACTTCCAAGTAAAATAAATTATAATTTGTAAATAAACATCTATAGTAAACAATTCGTGTGTTTGATTTATTTGATAGGCGTTTAAATTCCCGGATGTTATGGACCTATTGATTGAGTGCAATGTAGAATTGTGTAAAGTAAACTGTCAGCCTTGTGGAAACTCTAACCAAGTAAGAGGTTTCAACCACGAGTTTAAACTTAACTTTTTACTTGTCATAAGGTTAAGTCGAAAAATAATAGGAAATTCTTCGTGAATTGTACAAATACAGAACAATAGTGTTTCAATATTTTGACGTCCCACGTTATGGAATCGTTCAAACGTTAAGCAATTTATTATTGATATTCATTTGTCAATAGTATGCTGAATTGTAACAATATTTTCTCTTTTCAACAAGTTTACCAAACCCATTCAGTTTTTAATTTCATTTTTAAATACTTACCATTTTAGTAGAACTTTTAATGAATATTGTGTTTTACATTTTTTCAATATTTTATTCTTTTAGACCGATTAGTCAATTATTTTTTAGATAGTTCACAATTTTTTTATTCTATTTAAAAATTACGTTAAATAGCTCTAATTTTTATTAAGTCTAACTTGATAGCGTTTTTAACTGATTACTTTTACTAGAACGTGATATAGGTAAACTGAGCTGAAATTAAATTAATAGCAAATAAATCAAAACCATTGTTTCTTTTACTCCGTTTTTATTATAAACAATGGCGTTAAATGTATTTCAGTGGTGCCGATCTCTATATACATGTATTGCTGTCACAATACAAATACATGCATTTGGTTAGTTGTATATTAGGGGATATGCTTTTCCTGATAAATGTCTGTATTTTTGCGGAAAAAATACTTTAATAATAAATAATGAGCAATAAATTTAAAAAGCATTTGAATGTAGTGGTAGCTGAGTGATTTTTTTTTTATCATACCCTTAAAAATTTTACATCAGTGCCACCGATATGTTGTTTTATTATGAACCTAAATATTTTACTATATGACAACAGTGAGTCTATGCCAATCGATAGTGGCTTTCACTTCTTGCATAGGTCACGAGTTCAATTTAACATAATATTATTTTATTCGTCTTATATTTTTTGTCCTACAGAAAATAGATCCCGGTCGTCGTAGAAGGCGAGACGTACATGGAAACAACACAGTTAACGCTAGTAATAGCAATGGAGATACTGATTCCATGATGTTGATTGGACGTGTACACGTTTATTCACCCGATGACTTGTTAGCTGACAATTTTAATCAGACTGGTATGGACCTCGTGGACCCATTTCAGTCATTTACATCAAGTAAATTAGTCATAGTACTCAATAATAGCATGATAAGTTTGTGGACATTTTTATTATCTCTTGATATTACAAACATTTTGACTAGAAAATAAACAACAATTTCAATAAACCATATAATATAATTTTTAAATATGACAAATCATACATTATTTCGTCTAGCTAACAGTAATACATAAAATAAAAATATTTTTGTAAAATAACTATTTATTAATTAAAAACATTTCTTTAATATATTAATTTATGTGAAAATGAAAAAATAGCTTATGAATAATTTTTGTGCCGTTAAAAATTTAAGCTGACATTTTATTTCTATTTAAAAAAAATTATTAATAGTAAATTTTTGTAACTTCAATTATCTAAACTATCGATTTTTGAAAGTTCATGTTAGTGATTCCTAAGCTAAAAATTTAATTTTAATATTGAATAATAAATTTATTAACGTAAGTGAAATGTCACATAGATACATCGGATTGCATTATTTATTTTTCACGAACAAAAGCAGCAACTATTATTTTTGTGTCATCGTGCAGTGCGTTGTTTAAAGGTCAAAAAGATCCTAGTGATAATGAAAAAACTTCGCATCATGCCCATTGTCCATATTCGAAACGCATAACTGATATTTTCTACGCACTAAGATATTTTCTTGGCTTTCCCTGTCTTTAAAATAAAAATTTTCCCTTTACGTTCAATTAATATTAATGGTATAAACTTGACTTTGGCATCATATATAACTATGTAAAAGTAACTCTTAATTTGACTGATTTAATTTTGTAATTGTGTTTAGTAATATTCATTCATCACATTATAAAATCTAATTTTTTTTTTATAATTGTATGGTGTATAAAATGTGGGATAAAGTTTTAAACATGCAATATCTTATTACTGATGATGCGAATGTTTGCTGCAACAAATGAAATGAACTTTAACGAAACTTTTTTTCTTATTACAGTCATAAAAAAACTGCGTATCTAATTAAATTTTTATCTAAATAGCATATTTTAATACAAGTATGCAACATGGTTTATTTGTTTAAGACGCTGAAAATTTAATTATTCTTTGTTTCACAATTATGTAAATTGTTTCAAGAACTATGTAGTTTTACATAAAAATTGGTATTGGAAATGACAATGAAATTACTTTACTTATA
The DNA here is from genome assembly GCF_025091365.1 of Daktulosphaira vitifoliae. Taxonomy (NCBI): domain Eukaryota; kingdom Metazoa; phylum Arthropoda; class Insecta; order Hemiptera; family Phylloxeridae; genus Daktulosphaira; species Daktulosphaira vitifoliae. The sequence continues at coordinate 50,370,227 of NW_026099572.1, read as the reverse complement.
ATAGAAATTTCAACAAAGAAAGTTTTAAATACATTTTATTCTTACGAGCAATCTCAGGATTTTAATGTCATGCTGTTTTTCCTTTATAAACAAAATATAATAATGTAAAAATGAATATGTGGTATAAACAATTAAATAGATATTATACTAACTGGGAACTAGTGGGTGGTTAGTATATTAGTACTTTAAACATCCTTAACTTAAATAATTAAATTTATATTTATATACTACCCTTAATTGAACAATGCACTACTTATAAAAAATTCAATAGTTATTTGGTAGGATTAAATAATGTGAAATGGGAATTATTATACTCGTTGTTATGGTAGTATTGTATACTTTTACCGTACAACTGGTTACAACTAAAAAATATTATATTAAAATAAATTTTATTTATTTTTTGTTTATTTAGCTGATAGGACATTATGTATGTCATCAAGGAAATTTTACTTCACATATTCATTCATGGTAGCGATGACATTAATATCAAGTGCAATAAGTATGACGCTTTGGATTCGCTTACAAAGAAAAGCATTTAAAGTTTAATTGAAAGATATTAAATTTTATGTAAAATAGAATATTTTTTTTAAACCAACAAATGTTATAACATGTTATTAAATATTCATAGTCAGAAGATTTACAATGGAAACTATAAAAATTTGTTAAAATCATAAACATAAAAATTCTTAATTATGACTATTTTTTTAATATAGTGCTATATTATCTTTTATAATTTATGCTTCTGTTTTAAAAACTATAAAAAAGCAATAATCATATGTACAATGAACCATGTTGCTTCATTATCTAATCTAATCTAATCTCTCGAAATTTGATTATAAACATATAAGTATACAACTTATTTTCTGAAACCTAAATCATTTTGGAACTAAAAAAAATAGTATATTTTGTGGTTATAAAATCAAACTAACATTTTAGAAATAAAATTTATAAAAACATTTGTATTTAAAGTTTTTTAATAATTAATAACTCTTTTAGATCATGAGAGATAATTTACTTTTATTTTAATATATTTATTTTAAGTGTATATATATATAGAAACATAAATCTATGTTATATTATTATTGTCATTATTGATTTGTAAATGTTTTAGTTTATGTATAAATTTTACTAATTGTCGCCATTTTTTGTATACCATTATTAGATTAATTATTTTCGTACATGTTAAGTTTATACTTCATTGGTAAATAAATGAATAAAATATGTTAAAAATACTTAACTAATGTGAACACATAATTTTGTACTAGTAGTAACCTAAATTTGTACTTAATTTATTTTCATATGTGTTCAAAAAAATTTACATTTGACACAGAATTCAATTTGTTTTAGCTCTGATGCGAATCTGAAAAGGTATTAATTTTACTGATATGTGTTTATTTTTATTTGGTTTGGCATAAAGATAACGAAATATACAACTACTTTATAACTTTTTATAATTTCTCCGAGAAAGTCCTAATACAAAATATTAAATATCAATTTTATTAAATTTAATTACTGTAATTAGTATTTATTCGTGTATTATATTTATAAATTGTAAAACTAGTAAACAGAATATAATTAAGAAAGAAGGAGTTGAAGTTGCATTTGGGATAATTTACCAATATCTTAAAATTAAACACTATCTAAAGATTTGTATCGAAGCCTTTTTTATAATAGTTATTTTAATCACTGTAAAATATCTATACTTGTCATGATTTAACTAATTAGTTCATCCCTAATCACATCATTATCACATATGTGTAATACGAAAGTGATTAAATCGTCTGTATATATAAGTATATATTTGAGTGACTCTATTTGGTAACTATACTAATGCTATCTTATTTTATATAGACAAATCGTGTTGATATGAAAAAAACAATAGATAATTTTTTAATTTTCCTGGACATTATTCTAATGTTTCAGAATAATTTACCTGAATAAATAAACCCAACCTAGATATTTCATTATTTAAATATCCGGATTTGGAATTTTATTGCCTAATTTAGGTGATCTAAATTCGATATTAGAATTTTATTTCCGCATTCCTACCCTTACAAGGTCCATTCCAAAAGTACCCAAACTTTCCCCACACCACCAAGTGAAGCGGTCTCCTGAGGGTGGAATGGTGTCAGGGTGGTAGTGGGCACTTCCATCTATAAATCCAGATCTCACTCAGTCGGCTGCCAGCAGCGGTTTTGATGTGTATCACATTGAAGCCCTGCGAAGAAGTCGCGTCGAGATTTTAGTGGTGCTAAAAATAGAGCGAACATAAAAAAAGCATACGGTGATGAAGTGATGTCTCAGACGCAAGTTTATATGTGCACAGGGACTTTAAGGAAGGATGGGAGGCACTACTTGACGAACACCGTTCTGGGAGGCCATCAACGTCAAGAATGGACGACAACTTGCCTTGTGTGAAAGCTGTGTTCAACTCCGATAGGCAATCGAGTCTCCAGTTAATAGCTCAAGAAACAGGACTTCCTCAAGGACGGGACTCCTTGTGGGAGTTCAACATAGCTTTCACACAAGACACGTTGTCGTCCCTTCTTGACGTAGATGGCCTTCCAGAACGGAGTTCGCCATACGGTGCCTCCCGTCCTTCCATGAAGTACCCATGCCACATATAAATTTGCGTCCAAGACATTAATTCACCACCGTTGGTTTTTTTTAACATCGTTAAAGTCTCTGCAAAAGTTTTGTTTAATTTCACGCGAAACTTGATTGCATATCGCTACTATAATGCTCGCTTTATTTTTAGCACCACTGATGTCTCGACGCTACTTCTTCACAGAGCTTCAATGCGTGAACGATACATGTTGAACTGCTGCTCGCAGCCGACTGAATGGTGTCTGGGTTTGTAGATGGAAGTGCCCACTATCACCTTGACCACATTCCACCAGCCAAAGGCCGCTCCGCTCGAAAGTGCAGGGGAATTGGGATACTTTGGGAACGAACCTTGTACTTAGTCCGAGTTTTAAAAAATTAAGAAGTAAACAAAAATAAAATTAAAACAAATAGTTTACTAACGTAGGATTTTAATAGATTTAATTTACTAATTTTAGTCAATTATTTGTCATTGTTAAATCTATAAATTACATATGTAAATCAAGTAAATATTTTATTAAAAAAAAATTGAATCTATATATAATAAATATGTTACAAGTGTACTAAATTATGTTTTTTTCAAATTAATCAACTTTTATTCTATGAAAGTCATTGTGGCAAATTAATCGAAAGATTCGGGTTTTTTATAGTGTCAATAAGGACCCCCTAATCTTTAGATTACTTACAAATTTCATGAATTAAGATGTTTTGAAATGAAAGGTTTAGTACAATAACTATCAATGTAATTTTTTTTATGCATAATTTAATATTTTCTAATAAAAAATAATTGTTTAAATAGTTTTATCTGATTTTACAACATACCATTTTTTTGATATAATTTAGTAGTGTTAGCAAATATTCTAGATACTTAAATTATATAGTTTTTTACACTACCCAAATAATTTTCATATATGAACAAGATTGGTTATTGTACTAAAGTCTAGTGCAATATTTGGAAAAATTTAATTAAAGTTTTTAGATTATAATCCATAAATCTTGGGATTTAGTAATTTTCATTGGAATATGCAACGGCCTCTAGTGGCAGATTTTGGTAGTCATACAAATAAACTAATTATGTGTTTATTGCAACACATAATATTTATTATCATATATTATATGATAACAAATTGCGTACTATGAGTCGTAATTATATTTATTTTATTTGAAAAATTCCTACCTACTGGAACTTCACATGCGGAGTGCGATAGTAACTATTATTAATTTCTAGTATTCAACCTTCAGTGTTGTAAAAATAATGTACCATTCTCCTAAACATTTTTTAAATTCTGTTTTCCTTAGAATATATATAAGATTGCGATTAGTCTTTAAAATTTGTAATTAAAAGAAAAATTTTAAACATTGACTATTTCATGAAATTTTTTACGTATGGTAAGTAGTTTAATTAATTTTAGACACTTAAATGATCTATAATTTTATATCAAAAGTTTAATAATATTTTTTGTGCATTTGTATTTTTTGAATTTTACAATTCTATTACAAGACTATTTGGTATACACAATAAAGAAAAACTAAAAATTTCTACTACATTTAAAATCATTTATTAAGAAATTTATACTCCTGTTACTATCTTCATTTTTGAAATTAAAATCTCAAATTTCTGAGAACTATTCTAGTTTATTGTTAAACCAAGGCTATTATTTATTGAAAATTTTTTATTTTATCAATTAACAAATTAGTTAAAATAGAAAATATTGTTTTAAATTTTTACAAAATTCCATTTTGATATTTGAAGACTTTTATAGTTTAAAAGTTTGTTTTTATTACCCTCAATTTTTATTTAGTGAAAGTCTTAACATACTAGCCGTATTTTAGCCTTACCACTATTTCATCAGTCTTAATATTAATAAATCACAATTACAATATAAAAAAATTTAATTTGGATTCCTAAACATTTTAGTTTTTGTAAATATAATTCTTTATATAAGCATCACCAAAAATAATGAAAATTAACTTTTTTTTATTTCTATAACCTTATTTGATGTTAAATTCATCAGAATTCTTTGAAAATCATTAAAACAAATGTTCAAAGTGTTTAACATTTTTTTTGTTGAAAAATTGAAATCCAACCAATGTTAAGTTAATAATTTTAGTCTTATACTGAAGCTGGTACCAAAAAGAAAAAATAAGAGATAACTTCAATAAAATTTTATTTACTTATACAATATTGTAAATTATAGTTTGAATAAATGATTTATATAAACTGTATACTAGTTGTACACAAAGTTAAGAAAATTATAGTTCTTATTTTTAATCATATATTAAAAGTGGTAAAAAATAAATTTAGTATCCAAATTTTTTTAACTTTTGTCGATGGATATAATTTTGTATAATAAATTATGCTTTTAATTGATATATGATTGAAGAAAATACTATTATTTATTTTTGCTTGAATTATGAAATTAAATTTGGGAATGATTTATGGAACCCAACCGAAATCCTCTACAATTTCTTTGATCAATATTGATTATTTCACATTGTGAAGATATTGTAGTTGCTGTTGAACTATTTGGCTACTGCGTAATAAATATATATTTTACAATTAGTACATATTGATGTTAAATTAGTGTATTATATTGTTGCTAAACTTTAAAATACACTTAATACATTTAGTTAAGTTAATTGTACAATAGTCAGATGGCCTACCTAGCTCAGTTAATAAAGTGTTGTGCTTTAAATCGTAGGTATTAGAGTTCAATTTTGTTGAGCTGGGTATGTAGGTTTTTTCGTCCTATCTAGCACAAGCAAAAGAGTGGACGTTAATGATAAATATATAAAAATTATCTGATTTTGAAAAATAATATATATTCTAGAAACACTCTAAATTAGATTGAATAATAACTACAACTATAATAACTAATTTGAATTTTTCTTTTCCTGAAATATAATTTAGGGGAGACTGGGTCACATATGAATCTGGAATAAAATTGAATAAATAATAAAACTAGTTGTACCTATAGTTATCTCTACTAGTTTTATTTAATCAATTCAAATTTACTCAAGTCTCTCTTTATTAAATTCAAATGAATAAATTAAGGTTATCTAACAATTTTTTTCAATTGAATCTCAAAAAAATGCATGAACAACTAAATATTCAAATATTATTATTCATTTCAAGTGGGGTGTGTGTTTCATCTCCTTAACTCCCCTGATTGCACACTGTAATTTTTTTACAAAGTATATGTTTTATTCTATCTATAATATCAATTACTTTACTTATATCGTTGCATAATGTGTAAGTATATTCTTATATTCAACGTTTTATAAACGTATCAAGGGTCATAGCGGCTTCCCCAAAGGAATAGGTTTTTTAACCATTGATACTTCAGGACGAATGGTTTGTCCGTCTCCGGAGAAGGAAATGGCGACTCCAATCACTGGATTGATCTCTCGCACGGCAAATGAAGCCGCCCGTGACCGAATTTCGAACTCGATGCAGTGCGCGTGGAGCACTACAGCGTTACCGACTCAGCCACACCGTCCTTCTAATATGTTCATATAGGAATATAATTTGTTTTAAATTAAATGCGTTTCCCGATTAATGATAATGTTATATTCTGATATAATTTGTTGTTCATAGATCAACTGCCAGTTGTTTGCGTGATACTTACAGCATAGGAGTTGCTCGTTTATATTATCATCATGCATATTTTACGTTCATTGATAATAATTGTAAGTTTAAAATTGAATTTATTATATTGGCGTTATTTTGTAAAAGTACGTTTTCTAGACATCAATATGTACACTACAAGTATACAGCAAAACTGTAGATTCTTCTCAAGCTTCAAATATTTTGGTTTTTTTCCCGAATGGTATTAAAAGCCATTTTATAGGATTTAAAACTCTATTTGAAGCTCTCGTTGACAAAGGACATAACTTGACCCTAGTTTCGCCATTTTCATTGGGCGAAACAAAACATCCATATTATCATGTTGATATTGAACAAGAACAGAAAATGGATATTCCAGGTATGAAATAATTTTAAATATTTCATTCTTATTATATAATAGGTATTCAGAATTCATCTAGTGTGATTATAGACAGATGTGTTATATAACGCTGCAGATTAATTTTTATTAGAAAAGTTTGAGGTGAGATCAACAGTATTTAAATTTTTTCGGGGTTCGGGATTAAAATGTTTTTTTATTTAACGTTTAAATATATTATAATGTTATTTTATAATTGAGTTCAATAGTATTCAACATTTAAACGTTACACAATTTTTAATATTAAAACGTTATTAAAATGTTTTTTTATGACGTTACTGCATTTTTACACGTTAACGTTAAATGGGTTTAAAACATAATTCACTACCATAAGCAGTTTTTAATATGGACATTGACTACATTTTTCTTACATAGAGTTGTTTTAAATATGACGTTTGAAAAGAATTTCTTTTTGTTTTAATAATTATTTTTTTGATTACGTTTTGACAAAATTTTTCGTTTTAAATGTTATGATTATAATCTTATTCGCTTTAATTGGACGGACTAATATTATTAACAGATTCAGTATATCAACCTGTAACACGACGAGAAACATATTAAATTTTTTATAAAATTAATACATTCAAAATTAATAACCGATAAGTGTAGAACTACCTTTTCAACTTATATCAAATCTTAAGCCCCCTTTTAATGATTTTTCATTAAATATAATAATTCTACATTCACAATTATTAAGCAATTTTAAATGTATTGAGTACTATACACTATAGTTATATATAAAGTGATTGATTAATCGTTAATCACTAAATTTTTCCTAAAATAATAAATTTAACACAAGTTTATTAACATTTTTTAATTTATAATATTTTTATCATTGTTTATTTCTCTACCGCACTACTCCTTCTACCCATATGTAAAAATATTCATAACTCCTGAACTACTTGTTCAAAAATTGTTATCAATTTATCATTTTCTTAATTATAACACTATTTAATGAAAGAGATAATTAATTATGTATGTTACCATTTAAAACAATGAAGTTGATAACCTTATAAGAAATAAAGAATGAATTAAATAAATATAGTTTAAAAAAAACTAAAAAAACACGCTTATAAAGCATATCGAACTAAAAAGTTAAAAATAATTTTAAAAATAAGCTTAAAACAATAATGAACAAAAAATACTAGTATTATTGTTTTAATCTTATTTTTAACTTTTTAGTTCGATATGTTTTAAAAGCGTGTTTTTCAGTTTAAAACTATATTTATTTTTCTCTTTTTAGTTTTTTATGACATCGCTGTTACAGTCACAGAGTGTTTATTGTCAATTATCACTACCAATGGATATAATTTCTGTATTGCCAGTTAGTGTGTTTATAAACTCATAACAATGTGTCTTATTACCATTGATAATAAAGGCTATATGCTTGCTAATATCGTCATAAAAAACCAGTTAGCTACCTGTATTTGTAATCCCTTAAGTATTATACATGTATATTAACTCAAAAAAAATTGAATCTTTAAATGTTTATATCTAATAATAAACAATAAAAATTTGTTTATATATATATATATATAATGTTCATTATACGCTCGCATGTACGGGTACGAAAACCAAAAATTATACACTTAATTAATCAAAATAAAAACAATACTAAGAATTTATTTAAATTCATGTTGAATTTTTCTAGGTGGAACTATGTTTGATTTCGCTAAAATATTAAATTTAATAATAACACCAATACAAATAAATTGGTTAGGGCCTTTGATCACTGAAATGTCTTTAAATAAAACAGCTATAAAGAAATTCATAGCTGAAGATCAAACTCCTTTCGATGTAATTATATTTGAAAATTTTTACCACGAAGCATTTGTAGCTTTGGGGTATAAGTACAATGCTCCTGTTGTTCAACTTCTTCCTTTTGCGACCAACGCTCGAGTATCTCAGTGGAATTCCAACCCTTACAACCCAGCTTATATAACGGATATTACGTCTTCATTTCCTTCAAACATGACATTCGTACAAAGATTGATCAATACAGTATCGGTATTCTTGTATACTGCGTTTAATAGGATAGCATATATTCCTCAACAAGAAAGACTAATGAACAAGTATATGACTTATGTTGGACATGAGAATCGACCAAGTTTAGTTGAATTATTACGCAATATATCTTTGACACTTATTAATACTCATCCTGTAATCGGATATCCCTATCCAATGATACCGAGTTATGTGCACGTTGCTGGTATGCATTGCAAGCCTCCAAAGGAATTGCCTGAGGTAATTATAGATTTATCGCGCTTTTTATAACCACGATTAATGTTTCTTTAAAATATAGGATTTAAAGACCATAATGGATACGTCTAAAAAAGGTGTTGTATATTTTAGCTTAGGATCTGTAATTCGGTCAGCGGATATGCCAAAAGAAATACAATCAATGTTACTCTCGGAACTATCAAAAATTGAACAAACTGTTTTGTGGAAGTGGGAAGGTGACAAATTACCTCAGTTACCCAAAAATGTGATTGTACGCAAATGGTTCCCACAAAATGACATATTAGGTTTGTATAGTTTTTAAATAATTTCAATAGAGGTTATTTTATAATTTAATTTTCCCCTTTATAATATTCAATTTTTTTCAAATGCTTTAATGTGTTTGAAAAAAATATATTTCTCTTATTATAATTCTGTTATTATTTTATTATAATAATTATATTATTTAATATTGAACAAATTCTGTATAATTTTAAACATAATAAAAGATTAAGCCTTAGTACCACAGATTGTGGTTATTAGTTTATCAAATGTACACTGAATGTAATAATAATAATATATGACAAAAATTACAAAAGAGCCCGGGAATCTTTCATGACTTATATTAATTACACGTTTAAAAAAAATGTTTGAATTTTTATATGTGTGTACTGGAAGTTTTTAAAACTTATAATATAAGGAAATATTTAGACAAATAGTGAAAAAAATGTTATATTTGTGTGCGAATTTTCGATATTTCATGTCAAAATTACACATATTTTTAATATATTACACAGTTTATTATAATTATCATAATAACTCATGGTACTTTTAATATCATTTCTTACAGTGAAATAAAATGAATTTTTCTAATTTCTTACTTTTAAAACAAGGGACGGTGGTCGAGTATTTAAAGTAGCAGTTCCTGATGCTTAGATTCAAGACTAGGTAACAGGCATGGCTCCGTTTGCTGAGCAAGAGGTCAGTTCAATAATTAAAGTCGATGTTTCTCTCTTTAGTGTCGGACTAACCACCAGTCTCGGAACTCAATAAGTTAAGATACTTTTTCTTTTAAAAAAGTCTTTAATGCTATGATCCTTATTAGACTACAAAAAGTTAAAAAAATAATTTATATAGTTAGTATACTTTATTTCATAAATAAATTGATAACTCTTAAGAGGAATAATAAAAATGTTAAAATATTAAATTAATAGATAACTCCATAAAAGTATATAGTCGATTTTTTTTCAACATTTTGAAGATAAATTTCTAAAATAATGTTGAAATCAAGTTCAGTTAAAGAATATTGTTGAGTTTAGGCCCGTATTAAGAGGGCGTAATAGGGGTCGATGGTCCGGGGACTCATCTAGAATTTTACTAGCCTATTCATAATTAGCTCCAGAGTTTTTCTGGTTTTTTTTTTTGGCTTATCACTTTTTTGTTATGATAGCGATAAAAATATCATAAAAATTTTTTCAAAAAGTGATTTTTAAATAAAGAATATAAAATTTTAAATCTGATTATCTGTGAAATAAATTTCTTTTAACTCGAATATGTGAGTGTGGCTACTGATTTTCAAATCGTTTTTATTCTAAACGTTATTTTTTTAATTTAAATTTAACACTAACTATACGAAATGATTCAAAATCACCATACGTCCCATACGTAGTCCGTGGGCTTATCCACCATGTACAGCAATATTCATTTCTAAAATGAAATGATAAAAAAAGAAAAATGTATATTTTTACCCCTATTGATCAATTTTGGTCACTACGTATTGACGTATGATATTTTTAATAAACACGTAAACTTTGCATACCAGTAATTTTGACGTAAAATATCGACATTTTTTCTTTAGAGTGTAATTTTATTATAATCTAAATCGTTTATTCTTAACAAATAGAATGACTAAAATATTATTTTATGAGAAAATTATTTTCGAAAAAGTAAGTTATGACGTCTATGCAATTATTAACTCATATTTATTCTATCTTTACTAAGTCGTCTAAATAATTAACTAGTTATAAATTTAAAATAAACTAACATCGTTTAATTAGTTTTTGTCACTATAATTTGTAGCACACCCAAAATGTAAATTGTTTATAACACATGGCGGTATACACAGCATCATTGAAGCTGTTCATTTTGGAGTTCCCATGTTGTCCATGCCTGTTTTTGGAGATCAAGAAGGAAATTCACTTCGAGCTGAATATAATGGAATAGCTATAAAAGTGCCTTATTTTAGTTTAACTCACCAAGCTTTTGGTGATGCTTTGCACAAACTTTTAAATAATCCAAGGTATTTTTTCATAATTTTAATAAAAAATATAAATTAGAATTTGTCTAAAGTTGTTTAATTTATTATTTCAGTTATGCCTTAAGTGCTAAAAAAATATCAGCAATTTTTAAAGACGAACCTTTAACACAATTAGAAAAGGCTATATTTTGGATAGAGTATGTGATAAGACATAAAGGTGCAGCACACTTAAAAACTTCAGCCAACGAACTTTATTGGTTCCAATATTTGTTACTTGATATATTTTTTTCTATTTCATGCATTCTTTTGATTTCATTTTATGTTATCAAAAAATTAGTTAAAAGGACTTGTAAAATTTGCTCTAAAGAAAAAACACCCAAAAATAAAAAAGACCAATAATTCATTAAAACTATTGTATTTTTTAATTCATTTTTAAATAATAAACAAATTTTTTATTTTTATTGGTTTTAATTAGATTTATTACTTTTAATTTTTGTAACATAGTACACTTCTGTTAGATCATTTTTTTGTATAATTTCTTTTACCAAACATACTTAGAAAACTGTTATTTGATTCACTTAAAAATACAGTTTGGTTTACCACTATGGAATTCTAATCAGATAAGATTGAAAAGATAGTTTGGATAAAATACAAATTAGATTTTTATACATAAGATATAAAGTTAAAATGATAAATAAGCCTTTAAGTAATATAGATAAGTTATATAACTTAGAACCTATATTACCATGACAGAAAACTTTTCATAAAAATGATAAACAATAAGACAATTTGTCCAAAAAACTTGCAACATTTTTTTATTGTACCCATTTATAATATTCGTCGCCATCTACCATACAACCAGTTGCACTGACTAAACTATGTCAAATTTAGTTTGTTATGCTGTATTTTCTCATTAAGTTACCAAATTAATATGTAATAATTTAAATATTTTGTGTAAAAATTTGTGTATAATAATTAAAAATCTAATTTTATTGTATTTTATGTGTCGTTTTATCAACTTTTTATATTTTATTACTTTTTTAACAATATTACCCTTAAGGATATTACTTATTTATAAGAATTTTTATTAATATTATTAAATTAGTGATTACATTTAAAAAAATAAAAGAATTAAAAGTAAATTATAATGCAATAATTTTACTTTTATTCACAAACAAGTTTCAAAGTACTTGATTCATCTAAAAACATACTCTTTTTTTTTTTCACAAACATATATGAACTCCACCAGTCTAAATAATAATAAAACTCAATGGAATTTAAATTGTTTTAATTATTAATTTCAATACACAAAAAAAAAATTATCTTAACTCCTCTCATTTTTCAATAATGGTCATAAAAAATAATTTAATTGTAAGGCAATTAAATTAGATCGTTTTGATGTCGAATGCGACAGTAAAGTTTACAGTGGTTGTCTTAATAGTTTTTATTTAATAAACAACACTTCTTTTAATTAAAAATTTATTTAAAATAATATTAGCCATAAGTGATCAATTCTTATTATATAGATATGATTATAACAATTATTGTACTATTGTTAAATGCTTTCTATTAATAATTAATAAATATTGATCAATAAGTTAAATAAATAATTACTTATAAAATATTTCGTTATTTTTTGAACCTTAAGTAGTTAAAAATAAAAATAATTATGACTAATATACAGAGTATGTCACAAAGATATGACAGTTCTAATAACTTATAATCTAATAATTATTTATATTTTTATCAATTTTTGTATTTTCAGACTACATTAATAATATATTTTTTATTATTTGTCTATAATAAAAACAAAAATTATAAATTTTTTTTAAAATTAAAAATAGCACTTTTTACACAATTTTGATAGTTTAATAAAACTAAAAAATATTGTAATTTTTTTCTTATTAGAGACAAATAATAAAGTATATGTTTTTAACTTAGTCTAATAAGTCAATGATTATTAAACAAAAAAAAATGTCCAAAACATGATTATATCAAAAGTTATTGGATTTTTTGTTGTATTTCCACGGCGAACTTTATAAAGATCTATTTTTTTACATATTTAAGCGTTTGTGTTTGTTCGTTTTCATAAAATTATAGATTTGCCTTGTTCAATATTTACAAAATTATAAATTTAAATATACAAAACTACTAATATTTTGAAATATTAACATCTTAAATTTTATATTTAATAATAAACAAATAAAATTTCATATATTTTAAAACTACAATTCTCCATGACTTCTTCGTTCAATCCATGGGTCAAAATCAATATTGTATTCGTCTTTGCACAATAATTTGCTATACTTAAATAAACTAAAATAACATTTATAAGTAATAATAAAATATTAATTTAATTTAATTTAATTTATACTTACTCGTGATCGACGCGTTTGAATGTATCTCTTTGCACGTGATCCACATTGGAAGTAGCACATATTATACTACTCAAACTGATTTTCTTAATTTCATTTATTTGTTCTTGAACAAATAAATTCAAATTAATAAAATATTTTTATTTTTAAATGCATAGTATAGTAGGATAAAACATGACTATAGAGTAAAAGTAGAAAATTACATTAATATAACAATTTTTTTGTTTTTATTGCTAAATATCCTTTTCAATTTTATTGAAACTATCGCACTTCAAATTTTAGTTTGTGTAAGTTGATATATGAAATGATTACTTATATAAGGTTAGTTATTTCATAAAACAGAAACGTATTTATATAAGGTGCGATCGCTCTTAGTATAAGCACTTTTTATGGGGTACATTATTTTACATACATGATTTTTTTTTAATGAACAGAGGCGAATTTATGTCGGTTAAGAGGTACAAGAAGAAAAATTAGCTCCCCACTTCATGTCCGTGTGATTATTGTTATTACAAAAAAACTAATAGTAGGCAATATCTATCTACAATCTTATTATCTGATTTTCAATCACAAGTATTTAAACTACAATGGTTAAATCAGTTTATGTCAGAGTATAAATCCTGACCATGATCAGCATTCATAGCCATGGTATAATATTCCTATTAGTAAATTGTTTGCTTTAATATAGTTAAAACAAAAATTAAAATTAATATATAGTGACTGACCCATTGCACTACTGTACTTCAGCACAATGAGTCGATGATCATTGAGCCTACGACCGATTCTGAGAAGGTGCTGGTGGCCAAGATTATTAAAAATTTAATATTTGTTTTCATTATTTTAATATATAAATGATTTGAAAAAAGATAATTTATTTTTATATTGTACAATTATTAGTTACATAAAAATATTTATAATAAATATAATAAAACCACAAACAGATAATTAGTAAAGTTTTTAGTAATTAGTAAATCACAATATAATCATAGTAAATAAGTAGTCATTCAAGAAAGAATAGAGTATTTTAGTTATTTGTGTTCCAAATACTTATACACGACTATAAAATTGTTAAAGATTAGTAAAAGCGTATAACTGAATATTATAAGACTTATAACGCAGTATTTTTCTCTATTCCCGTTATCGCCACTAAAACCATCACTAAAAATTTAATTTATATATAATACCTGAAGAAAAACTTCCTGGTTGACCCGTAACATCATAAAAAAATCGATCTCCGACCTTAGATCTGTAAAAATTATCAGCAATTATACATCTAGCTGTAGGACCTACAATAGCGTCATCTTGAGGTTTTTCTAAAAGCAACCCAACCATAAGATCAATGTCATCAACTGTTTGGTAATGTGTTTTTAATTTTTCAATATGCTAAAAATATATTAAAATATGTATTATAAAATAATTCAACTTTTTATCAAGATAATGTGTATTAAATCTATTAAAGCTAAGATAATGTTAATTATTAAGGAAAGATAATAATCGAAAATAACAATATTTATTCTGAATATTTAAAAATTTACCTTAATATGTATAACATCTCGTAAGTCTTCAAAATTAGATGCAAGTGGTAATCCACAAATATGTCTCATTATATTATAAGGCTGCATACCTGCATCACGACCTCTCTGTATATCAAAAGATAGTAAATCACTACCTGTGTACCTCGGGTGGAAGGCAAATGAAAATATGTAATTTGATATCTAAAATAAAGAATTAATGTATAATACTAAATGATCAATGTATTCATTTTTTAGAAAAACTAACAAAGAAATTATAAGAAGGTTGTGACACACGCATTGGTGTTTCTAAAAAACCTCTTATAAACTTATCGTAGTTATCATCAGCTAAAAGTAAGTTAGGTTTACTCATCCAATCAGTTATAATAAATGTTGATTCTTCAGTGTAATTTTCATTTATTAATCTTAAAATCACAAATATTTAAAATAAATAAACAATTTCTTGTTCTAATATCTAAGAATTTTTTTTTACTTAAAATCAATAGGTACAACATTATGAAGAACTCGAAAAGCGGCTGATGCCATTTCTGCCGAAGTAGATGGATTAACCGTGAGATCATACTCAGTTTGATTTTCAAATCCATACATAGTGTGATAATCTTCTCCTAAAAATTCCAAATAGACACTATGCGTTATGATAAAGTATTTTAATAAATTATTCATAAATATTTAGGTAAATACCTATTACAATTGGCAAAAAATCTTCATATGCAATTCGTTGAATTACAGCTATAACGATCCTACGTGATTCTTGATAAAGTGTTTCATCATCCCATTGAGGATTCAAAATTAATAATTTTGACGCTACAAAATTATGAAACCTCACTACCATAGTTTGAATGACCGATAATCCCATATTTTGATTACTATCTGAAATATCCCCTTCATTGCTTGAATTTCCTATATTTATAAATAAAAACAAATTATTTATAATATTTGAACATTCATTTCTATAATAATAATTATAATTATATAAGTCTTTCATATGAAAAGTACAGTTTTTCCTTATAAATTTAATAATGTTATTTTACAACACATGGTATGATGTAATTCATAGGCAGTGATGGATTATCCTCTTACAGAGGCCTGAGAAAACTAAATTACAATTAAATTTATAAATTACAGTTTATGCGGACCTTTAAAGACTGTCAGTATTTTTTTAATTGTCAAATTAACTCTATAGTACTATTTGCTAATATATTAATAATAAGTTGCAATTAAAATTTATTATGGTTAACTAAAAAAAATCAAACGTTTCATTAGAGGTTGGGTTTACAAACATTTTTTAATTTTAAATTAATATTTTAAGTATATATTTATTTTTAAATACCATTATTTCCAAGTGATAATTTTTTATTGTTTATTAAATTAATAATTTACATTTAAAACTTCATAACTTTAAAACTACATAAAACTTAGTAATGATGTTTTATAAAATATTTGTAAAACAGATAAAATTTGTTTTAATATGTTAATTAAAATTACATTATAGTATTCTATTGGCATATTACAGCTATATGAAGTTCAAAATAATTCCGTTGTAAGAATTTGCTTCGTTATCCCTTTATATATTATGATACTTGTATTAAATTCAAGTAAAATAATTACTAATATATAAGAGATTTTATAAAAAGATAATCAAAAATTAATAACATACATTATCATTTTCTTAGCCTCGATCCCAAATATTTTTTGTCGGCTCTATCTTATTGATTTGACAGAATATTTACACCGACTGACAGTAAGGGGGAAAGGTATGTATTATTGTTAAAGATCCCGTATAGTACTATTCGGTAACCAATAGCGCTAAAGCGCCAACTTCTTATCAACTGCGCCACACCACGTCTCAATATTAATAATGCCTAATCCAAAAAACTATATAATACAAACCTGTTTCAAATTCTACGGTTTGGTCTGAAGAAATTTCAGGACGTGATTTAATGGATACTATCGGACAAAACACTTGACCATCGTCCCTAATGCTTATTCTTAGCATGCCATTTTTATGAGATCGTAAGTTATGTGCCAATGTGTCATTAAAACCATAAACTTCTGAAGCATCGAGGAAATGTGTATTTTTATTAAACTGAAATTATAATTAGTAAAAAAAAGGTTTATTAAGTGGATTTATTAAATACAGTTAACATACATATTTATAATCAGGAAACGTACATATATGCACTTATACATTTCTGTTAAGCTACTCTGAACAAATCATTGGCTTAGTGAAATGTATTTTAATTAGCTTTAAAACAATGCAATGTGTTAAAATTAATGATACAGTTATGGAAAGGCATTTGTGGAATTTATACTCGCAAAACTAGTATTTTTAAGCTACTATGTGTACTTACAACAAATTTGCACTCATTCGAGTTTTTACAAAGTATGTAAAACAAAATTTATAATTGCATATAAATCGGTTCTTTTTTTATAATTAATTGTTAACAAGAAACATCCAGAAATATTTATAACGTATGAATTAATCTAAAAAATATTTATTTTATTATATGAATTATGTTTTTGAATTATAGTAATAATTATTTCTTTCGTTTTTTCATGTAATAACTTTATTTATATTAAGTTTTAAAATAAATCACTATGTTATATACAGCTATAACAATGTTATAATCTACTATTTTTACATTTTTATAGCTTTTTAATATGGAAGGTATAGTAATGCAATAACATTGCGAAGCCACAAAAAATAAAATAAAAATACTGAGAAGCCATAGAAATGCAAAAATATTGAGAAGCCACATAAATGCATTTATACTGAGAGAAGCCATATAAATTCATTGATACTAGGAAGCCACAAAAATGCAAAAATAAATATACTAAGAAGCCATATAAATGCATTAATACTGAGAATCCATATAAATGCAAAAATATTGAGAAGCCATATAAATGCATTAATACTGAGAATCCATATAAATGCAAAAATATTGAGAAGCCATATAAATGCATTAATACTGAGAATCCATAGAAATGCAAAAATATTGAGAAGCCACATAAATGCATTAATACTGAGAATCCATAGAAATGCAAAAATATTGAGAAGCTACATAAATGCATTTATACTGAGAGAAGCCATATAAATTCATTGATACTAGGAAGCCACAAAAATGCAAAAACATTGGGAAGTCATATAAATTCATTAACTAAATCTAAGATTGGCACAAATTTTATGGGCCGATCATAATCTTATCAAAATAAAAAAAAATTAAAAATCACTATTTACATTTAAAATTTGATTATATAAAATGTCATTTTTAACGTCATTTAGTGGTTTTTTATAAAGTTATAGTTTTACTTTTTCTTAATTCTACCGCCTTAAAACGTTTGAATTTAAATTAATTTAGTGTTTAATAACTATATAATATAATAAAAAACTTTGGTTTTATTTCTTTATAAGAAAAATGTTTAATAATTTTGGTTAACAGGCTATTTAATATAGTTCCTACTAAAATAAAATATAAATATCTGAGACAAATTAAAAAAATGCATGATGTTTTTACCTATCATTTAGTGTATTTTTTTTTATATGTGACCCTTTAATTGCCCACAGGGGGGGATTTAAAATGACAACTTTTTCACAAAAAATTAATTTTTTCAACTTGATTTTTGAAAGTGTTCCGGGAAGTCTGACACTTTTATATATACCTTAAATTAAAGCTTATAAAATATATTTCATTATGGAAAAAAAAATTCAGATTTTATTTTGTCTTCACGGTGAAAATGGCTACCATATGCTATTTTTGTGTGAAAATTCTTGATTTTATATTTTACATTTTTAACTTTATTATACTATACATTTTTGAAAAATGTATGGATCAATATAATTTTTCAATGAGAAGTAGTATTTATATACATCTTTCATTCGACATATTTTTTTTTTAAATAACACCATTTTTCTTTATATATTTATAAATATTACACTATTATACAATATTACAATATTATTTATATATATTAAACTTATTAATAATAAAAATTGTAATCAGGATATAAATAAGGAAATAAGAGATGATGTAGCTTTTGGAATAATCCACCAATTTTGTAAAATTAAACACTATCTACAGATTTTTATCGAAACGTTTTTTATAATAGTGATTTTAATCACTGTCTGATATCATTATACTTGATCCAACTATGCCACGTCACCACTGTGCTGGGTATTTATTTTGTATATAGACGTGCCATAGTTGGGACAAGTATAGATAATATCTAACAGTGATAAAAATCACTATAAAAGAAACGCTTCGATGCAAATCTGTAGATAATGTAATTTTAAGAAGTTGGTAAATTATACCATAAGCAAAATTAACTCCTTTTTTTGTTTTACTTCGATTGTCATTTGCACATTGAAAATGGGTCGTCGGTACAATTTTTTTTTAACTTTTAGTACATAAAATATGTTTTATTTTAACATAAATATTATTATATTATATTAAATATTTATATTATAAAGACTCAGTATTCCCGGAACATTTTCAAAAGTTAAATTGAAATAGTTCTATATTTTATACAAATTATGAAGTTTTCAAAAATTCAAAAAATCTTTTCTTAACATTGAAGAGGCAAAATAATCAAAATAAATATAAATTTACATTTAATGTGAGTTGGATAATTTTAAATTATATATTTATTGGTAGACTCATTACTATGGGAAACCCTTATAAGGTATATAAAGTGAATGAACAAAAAAAAATAAAATTTGAAAAAAAAATTAGCATATTTTTTAATTACGGCAGTCATTTGCATAAAGAAGAACAATTTTTTTATTTGATTTATAGTAAGTAAAATAAATTTTAATTTGTTATATGTTTTAAGGACGCAGTATTTTCGGAACATTTTCAAAAATTAAGTTGAAAACGTTGAGTTTTGTAAAAAAAAGTTGCTATTTTGAATCCCCTCTTGTGTGCTGGTTAAGGGTCAATTTTACAAAAATATTATAAAAAAATAAAGGAGAATTACTTATGGTTATAAAATAAAAAAGGATTATTTGTTCATTTTTCAATAAGTTATGGCGATTTTAAAAATTATAATTTTGGGGGTTTTCAAAAATTTACGGTGAACGAAGGGAAAATTTACAATTTTTGTAGGTAAAGTCTAAAACTAGATATTATTTGTGATTTTTGACGTATCGTTGAGAAAAATCGGTCCAGTGAAAAATGAGAAAAATTAGTGACACACACAAAAAAAAAAAAAAAAAAACGTCATAGTAAAATTTCTCAGCTTTGTATGGAAGGTAATATCATAAAGCATTCTTTGTGAAAACAATTTTTATAGTTAAAGATTTTTCTACAATTAAGTTTTATGTTTTTTTTTTTAATAGTATAATTTGTAAGATAATTAACGAAACGGAAAAACTATCAATCGAAGTTTTGACCCTCTTGTGGTACACATCATCATTAGTCAATTTCACTAAAGTGTTAACTAAATTCTCATTTATAATAGAACAACTCAAGGGGCTTATTAAAAGAATTTTTAAAAAAATGTGACGCATTTAGCTAAAAATCGCTCTAATAATTATTAGAGTTTATAATAATTATAATAAAACAAAGTGTCTTAGAGTTATGCATTAAACTTACAAATGTAGTCGGTGTTAATGAACACCCAAAATCAGCTGATGTCTTTGCTCGGGTGTTTCCTATACAAGTTATGTTATGATTTCCATATACAGGGTCATCATTGTCAACTTCAACCGACTCAATACAAGATGGGTATTTTTTTATCATTTCAGATACTGGACAACAATCAACGATTTGACCTTAAATAAAATATTTAATTAACCGTCATAAATAAGGCTTTAGAAAGAAAGTAACTTAAATTTACCATTCGGGTCTTGTAATACTTTTACAGGTAGACTCGAAATATCATGTGCTATCATTTGACCAAATGGTACAATAAATAAGTTATTATCGTCTATTAGTCTTTTTTCTTGATTCAAAAATATGTCCAATTGTAATTTTCTACTGTTAGGCAAAGGTAAACCATATTTTTGTGTACGGAAACTGTTAATACCTAAATATTTCAAAATACAATATTAAAATAAACAGTAAGGAAAATATTCCTTGTTACAATTTAAAATGTACCATCAGAGTAGTTTGCGTTCATCAAACGGAAATACGGAGTTTGTGCTGCTCCGTATGTAGGTATAGCTAAATTATTGCAAGAACCATTATAACTCCTATATTTCTCATTCGGATTACATTGGACTACTGGAGCACATAATTTTAAGTATGTTTCATTGTAAGTGGCTACACTGCGTATGTGTAATGGATTAGATGATGTACTCAATGGTATCTATAGACAGTCCATTAATGTAATTATAAAAAAAGATTATAACTAAATATAGAAATGCAGTAAATACAATAAATCAGTTACTTTTAAAATAGCATCATCATTTTTTGTACCGTGATAAAATGAAATGAAAAGAATAATGAAAGCAATTATCAAAAGTATACATATCAACCACAATATTTTCCACAAATACAC
>NW_026099572.1:50335617-50346433 GCF_025091365.1 Daktulosphaira vitifoliae | reverse complement strand
ATCCTCCATCTGAATATGTTCGAAAAATCTAGATATGCGGTTTTAATAAATGAGACAACCATAGAGTATTATTTTTTTTTCTTTTAAATAAGTTACATTGAATTGATTTAGTTTTAAAGTAATTAAACACGAAAATTTCCTCAAATATTTATTTTATAGCGTTGGAATAATCTCAACTAACATGAATACAGAGGAAATATTTTAAATAATTTTGCTTCAATATGTAGCTAAGAAAGTTTTGCTGTATCGTTTTTTTTTGTTTGTTTATTAAGTACTCTACTATTACTAATCAGATTTTGATCAGCAATACGTCTAAATATTAAAAATTATTTATACTTTTAAGTTATCTTTTACTTTTATAGAATACTATATTGTGTTTATTAAAACTTGAATTTTTATTTGATTTGGATATAAAATAGTTTTATTTATCAATGTTGCGTAATGGCATAATATTTTCACATATATTTTTGAGCGTGTAATTTAAAGAAAATATTTTGATTTGGTTTGGTGTTCAATACTAACTGTACTTTTATCCTATAAATGGGGTAAGAGTACACTTTTATTTTAGTTCATTACTCATTAAATAAAGTTTAAATCTCACTATCAATACTTAATTTGTATTTGTTGATAGTGATTCTGGTTAAAATAAATAAAAATTGTTTATAATTATTACAAAAATTGAGTAATATGTGATAACTTTTCAAAACTTATTAATTCGAATATTTTATTCGCACTGTATAGTGGTAAAAATAAATAAAATAATTATTTTTAATTATTATTAATTAAATTTAAATATTATTTATACAGTCAAAAATTGAAAATCTATCGCAATATTACAATATCATTTTTCAAAAGTGGTGCCCAAGAGGTTCAACGGGAAAACTGTTGGTTTCCTGATAAATAATCGTACAGGACTCATTGATTTTTTATGACATTGCTGACATTTTAAATCATAGTCACAGATTGTTTATTATCAATTATGACTATCAATAGATATACTTTTTGTATTGTCAGTTAGTGTATTTATTAACTCACAACAATGTACCTTACTACCATTGATAATAACAATACTGTGTACCTGCTAATATGGGTGTCATAAAAATCCAATTAGCTACCTGTATTTGTAATCCCTTGTGGATTATACCTGTATATTAACTCAAAAATTTGAAACTTTAAATGTTTATATCTAAGAAACAAATAAAGTTATATGAAAAATTCAAATGCCATATACTATTAAATTAAAAACTCAAACATTTTATTAAATTCAAAATATGTGTTCCCATTTAAAAAAACAAAGTTGACACCCTTACCAGGAATAAGGGATGAACTTAAAAAGTATTACATAGTTAATAATTCAAGAATGACGTGTAACTGAAGATAATCGAAAAAAAATGATTAATTTATTATTATTATATAAGTAATTGAGTGGGTTATGATAAAAAAATCACCTTGTATATTCGAGGAGCAAATAATATAATCCTATAAATGTAGTTTAGCTTTTACGATGATTTTGTCAATTTTTTTTTTTTTTAACTCTAAGGTTGGTTTACAACTCCAATTCTCCATTCTAACCGGTTACTCGCCTTTTCTTTAAGTTCCTTGAAGGTTTTTCAACTAATACGTTTTATTTAAACTGATAACGAATTTACAAACATAAAATTTAAGCCGAAAATAGTTAAAAAGTTATAGCACTTTTTAATTTGTATTTAACGCTGTTATGATCTCGCGACAATTGACATTCTTCCTAATGTAATTTTGTCAACGAAGGTAAAGTGCTA
Source organism: Daktulosphaira vitifoliae (assembly GCF_025091365.1). Classification (NCBI taxonomy): domain Eukaryota; kingdom Metazoa; phylum Arthropoda; class Insecta; order Hemiptera; family Phylloxeridae; genus Daktulosphaira; species Daktulosphaira vitifoliae. The sequence continues at coordinate 50,344,655 of NW_026099572.1, read as the reverse complement.
AAAAAATATTAATTTTATTATGATTTTTTTATTTATTAATTTTTTTTACTAATTCATTTTACTATGATGTATTTTTTTTGTGTCTCTTAACACTTCTTCTTAGCTCTCACCGAACTGATTTCTTTCAACGATACGTTAAATGATTACAACTCGTATCTATTCGAAGACATAAAAAATATCCTCAAAAATTAAAAAAATTCCCTCGTTCTCCGTAAATGGTGAAAATCCTATTTATTTTAATGGTGATGCCTACTACGTAAGTATGAAAAATTGGAACTTGAACTGGCATATAAATTTTTATTATAAATTTGGATTAAGTTCTCAATTTAGTGCTTCAATTAATTTGTATTAGATGCACTGGCTGTGTATATAATATATTAAAGTTTGGTACTCATTTTTACTCATATATTTTTATAATAAGAGTTAAATAACATTGATATTTCACTAAACAGTTTAAATTATTTATAAAAAAAAATTTTGAAAATATTGCAAACAAAATTAATATAATATATTTTTTAGCTTCGATGCGAAGCTGAGAAGGTATTGGTTTTACTATGATGTGTTTTTTTTTTGTGTCTGTTACCACTTTTTCTCAGCTCTCACCGAACCGATTTCTTTCAACGCTACGTCAAAAGATCACAAATCGTATCTAGTCGAAGACATTACCCTTAAAAATTGTAAAAATTTCCCTCGTTCCCCGTAAATGGGGGAAACCTCCAAAAAAATTACAAATTTAAAAATCGCTAATTTTCGAATTTTTTTTACTTAAAATTGCTATAACTTTTTTAAAAATAACAAAATCAATATAATTGATTTTTATATAAATGCATGATATTATTACCTTTCATTTGGTATATTTTTTTTTATATGTGACCCTTTAATTGCCCACTGGGGGGGATTTAAAATGACAACTTTTTCACAAAAAATTAATTTTTTCAACTTGACTTTTGAAAATGTTCCGGAAAGTCTGACACTTTTATATATATCTTAAATTAAAGCTAATGTAATATACTTTATTATAAAAAAAAAAAGTTGGACTTTATTTTGTCTTCAGGGTGAAATTGGCTACCGAATGCTATTTTTGTGTGAAAATTCTGGATTTTATTTTTTACATTTTTAACTTTATAATGCTATAACTTATTGAAAAGTGTATGGATCAACATAATTTTTTTATGAGAAATAATAATTTTTAATAATCCCTTTTTCATTTGATATACTTTATCTGAATCAGGATATTAATAACGAACTATCAGATCATGTTGCTTTTCGAATAATCCACCAATTTCTTAAAATTAAACACTATCTAAAGATTTGCATCGAAGCGTTTTTTTTGATAGTGATTTAATCACTGTCAGATATCATAATACTTGATCCAACTATGCCACGTTACCACTTTGCCGCGACCCCCCTGTGCTGGGTTTTTTTTAATATTTGTTTATTACAGGTATTAAATTATATTTAGTAAGCATAAAAAATACAAATTTTATGTCAAAACTCAAAAAAGTTAACATATGTAAAAGGACAGAATATTATAATTTCCAAAAACAAAAATTTTACAAAATAGCAATCTTAAAATTTTAAATAGAACAAAATAGAAAAAGTTAATTTTATTTAAATAATATAGTTTAAATTCAAAAAAAAAGTATAGTACTTACTTTGTTTCATTCATTTTTGGTATATTGTTTATTATATTTTTAATTTACTTATTAACACCACGCTTATTCAAGATATACAAAAATAATTGTTAATACTTTAAAAAAGTATGTTATTTATGTTGAAATTTATAAAATAACCGTTGGTAAGTATTCTTAAATTTAAATACTTGTATTTCTTATAACTAAAAAATAAAAGTTAACTGCTAGGAATTAATGGGGATACTAAGAGCGCTAGTTCATTGATTTAGTAATCTATGCCTAAATCGTGGTATTAAATAATTATGATTTTTAGATTAATATATGCCTTTTGTCTAAATCATTTTATTCGTTCATTAAATTATTATCATTTATATTAAAAACGGCTTTATGCTGCTATTAAAAATAATGTTATCTTCTAAGACAGAAATTCTCTTTTTTAATAATTCCTCAGATAACAAATCCATGTCTACTACAAGGTCGTCCACTTTTTTGAATATTTATATACTCTTATTTTTACTTATTCTAAATATTATGTAACCAATATTTTACATCTTAGCTATTCAAAAAATGTAACCTTTATATTTTGTCACTACAATGTACTTTAAACTATGCAGATAAATTTTTCTAGTGTGTGGCTACCTAACAATATTGTCATGTAGAATTGTATTGTATTAAACATTGTACTATGCCACTTTTAATAATAACTAATAAAGAATCACAGATGGTATCCCCTGATAATCGAGATCTCCCACAAAAAATCACTCTAATAAAAATGTTTCCACAAAAACCATCTCATAAATTATAGCTAGTAGTCCGCCCGCATCCGAATTATTCAAGCATCCTCTTCTCCATTCACCTCGATTATCAGGGCCTGGAAGTGAAGACTAGAATTTATTTAGAGTTTAAAATTTATTCAAATTCAACTACCTTCGCATTATAAAGTCCTAAATTACACATGAAACCTCAGGTGAGTCATTTAAAGGTCTATAGAATAATTATTGCTGAGCTTGCTTCAATTATTATACGCTAAGAAATTTATAGTCTATATTTTTATCGTATTCATTTACATAACTATTCTAACAGATCCTGACTATTCGTAAGTTTAGTTCAGGTCTGTTCTTGATGAACCCTCGTATCCACACCCCGTCAGAGATAATTTACTTTCTTTAGTAGTAAACTCAATTACAAAGAGTCTCGTATATTTTTTTTTAAATAATAGTTAAAGGAACAACGGCGACTACTCATTTATACCCCATAATTATTTACACTATTAACTTTATTTTTGCTTTTTGAGTTACTACAATTACTTAGTTTATTTTTCGGATTGAGAGTTAACCTTAAATATGTTTATTTTGTAATACGTTTACTCAATTTGATGATTTAAATCTATCTTACTTCCCATGTTTTTCGATCCAAATTATTAACTTATTAGTAAAGTTCTTAAATAATTAACGTAATATTTTAGATAAAAAATAGGATAATATGTATAGTACAACTTGTTATCCTGCAATCGTTCACAATATAACATAAAAATAAACAGTTTACTATCAATGACTACAAGTCAATAATTGAAAGCAAAAAAAATCATCTTCTGAACGTTTTGTTAAATTAAGTTTTAGAATAGAAAACAATTGTGTAGCCTTACGCAAACAAGTTTTGAGATAAAATAAAAAATCATACGTTTGTATAGCTAAGAAATTAAAATTTCACGTAGTTTTATCAATAAATTGAATAAAATATACATTTTTTAAAATATAATTTAAGAATATACATATAATCATAACGATAATTAGCATCAATTGCTACTAATAAATAAGCTAAATAATTATGCATGTGTACAGTAAAAAATTACTATCCATATAAGACATAGAGGATGACACACAAAACATTCTCAATGATTGATAAATTTAAAAAACTTGAAAATACAAGAAACTAAAAATATAAGAAGAAAATTATTATTTTAATAAATTAAATTAAATGATATAATCTTATTACATATTCACAATTACTTGATAAAATTTTTCTTGATCATAAATAATAAATTTATCTAATTATGTAAGATAAATATAAGTATATAAATAGATAGTCTAAAATTTATTTATCTAATCCTTTTGATAGACTTTTCAAAAACAAGTTGCTTCAACCCGATGACCTATAGGTGATTAGGTTAAACTGATATTAAAGTATTAATATCAGTTAAACTAAATCGATATGAACCCTGTAGGATCAAATCAAGTATTTATTTTTATACGCGAGTAAGCAATCTTTATTAGAAAATGTAGTATTTCTATAAAATCAACAACAAATATATTAGTCAATTTTAATTCCAAATTAAAATATCTAATTTCCAAAATACTCTAAAAATAGAGTATACATAGAAATATACATAGATCACAAACTTGTACTGGCAACCCCTTCCATGTCTAAATATTTATATCTTAAATTTTATAGTTTTTTTTTTATAAAAAACTGAAATAATACTCTATATTCATCACTAAGGTAGTTCTTAAAATTCAATATGAGAATTGTTAAAATTATAATGCCTAAATATGTTCCAATATAAGTTGAGATCATATAAACAAAGTTTTAGGTAGATCGTTTAAAATCTTCCCGTGCCACAAGACAGTTGAAATATTGAAATAGAAGGTATTTTTTCGATTTTAATAACTAAAATATTTTGAGTATTCACTGTAAAACTACAACAATGATGTAAAAAATTAAACTATGTTTTCTAGTTAATCAAATTGATGAAATTTGATGATTATTTATCATATGAAATAACATTTAAAAGTTGAACTTAACAAGTAATTTATTCTAAAATTTAAATTTATATCTGCTTTTAAAATATTTTTTAAACAAAAGAAATAAATATTACAGAATTTAATATAATAATAATAATATCTGTGACACATAACTAATGGGTACGCTTACAAATTTTAATTATTGTTTTTTTTTTTTTTAAGATGTATGAAAAACAAAATTTTTATCTTATAATGATTCTTTAACTGTAATTAATTTCTTAGGTATTTCTTTTGTAATAAATATACAAAATGCTGTATATTATGCTGTATATTTTATCTAAATGAAAAATATTGTTATATATAACAATTTATTAGTATAGATTTGTAAGCGAAACAAAATATTTGGATTTTTAAACATGTTATATTTTTCTTTCTCATACATTAAAAATTCCTTTAGAAATGATTAAAGTAAACGTAAAATTTACATATCATAAATGTATATTTTATGCGTGTAACGTCGAAAAATGTTTCTTCAATATTTATTATTACATCTAAAATAAATGAAACATACACGTATAGTATTTGGCGTACGCTATATACGGTGTTCATAAGAAAATGCACCATACTGTAGTTTAAATGTAACATAGTTTTAATAGTATCGATAATTTAACTTGAAATATTTTATTATAAACGGTAAACGGTTGGTTAATTCCAACTTTTTATACTTGATCAAAAATTGTTTTTTATGAGTCATTCCACAGTCAATCATATAGTTTTAATGAGCCCAAAAGTCGTATGCTTCGGGTTTGCAACAGCCTCGATAGCTTCGACTTCAACTACGATTCTGAATCTAAACTTCATCATTTATGTTTGAATTGTAATTAATAATTATCTTTTTTCTTTTTTTTTTTATAGTGCATTACCTCTATATTTAGTATCGAAACTGTGTCGTTATGTTTAAAAATCTATTTCATAGTACTTAATCGTAATCTTAAATTAACTATTTATTGAATTTTTTGTACACTCTCTTGCCTTCAGGTGTAAATAAATATATTAAGATTCAACTGACAACAAAAAAAAATATCTAATTTATGATAATATTTCGAATGCTACTTTTTATATAACGTTAGTGTTACGAGTACATTTTTAGTTAATAATTTATTCACATTTCTGAAAAAATTAATTTTATAGATTAATGGATTTAGAAATAAACTATATTGTTGGGTTAGGAATGCTGGTAATACAACACATACAGGTTGACTGTTACTGATGAACTAACTTTATTATCAACATGTTCACATACAGATAACCATACACGTATACATATATCTCATGCATTACATGTATATGATTTATTATGTTATATGAAATCTATAATAATAATAATAATAATATCTAATAATATGTATATATTGGTACGTATTTAAGTTTATATATTGGATACAATTAAAATTATTAAGGAATTAACTGCTCAAATTTCAGTCAATTATGAATTGATTCTTTTAGTCCAAGAATAGAGAATAAATGTTTTTATGCAGTGCTGTTATTCATAACATAATCACCTTATATTTAACGTCATCTGTTAGTTTTTAGTGAGAGCAGTTTTGCCCTGCAAATAGTTGGTATAGAGGCAAAGGAAGAAATAAGAAAAAAATTAACCAAACAAATTTTAAATAATTTTTTATTTATTTTTTTTAAATTCGACTTGAGCACCTTTTAGGGAACTGAGGATCTAAAATCTACAGAAAATGCGTTAAATCATATGACATCCACATCGATTATATTGAAGTTATAAAATTATAAAAAAAACTTTAACTTATAAGAATTAAATTTACAAAATTACATTATTTACACAGCACATATGACACATTATTATATTTATGTTTTATAAGCCTGTTCTTAAGGAAAGACCTTCGTCAAAACGAGAGTCAATTATCTCTGATAATAGAAAATCCATGTAAAACTTTTTTAAAAGTGGCCACGTTTTATTGTGTACTTCATTGTTTTTTTTAATTTTATCAATTACCACACCTAAAAGTACACTTTTTATTAATATAAAAGTAAAAGTATATTAATAAATGTTTGAGATCGTACTTAAGTAACTGCTTTTTTATTTTATTTTACATTTAAATTATCCTGTTATAGTTACACAATAAACAACATAAGTTCAAAACGTAAACACCTTTAGGAGTCCGTACAGAAAAGTAATAATATTGCCGTGTTGTTATATGTAACTGCCCCTGAACTTGATAATAATAATCATGTGATTTTTTAAATTTAAATTTACGTAGTCAATGCTCATTAAATTCAATAACACACTGTTGTATACGTCGCTTCCATTCTTGAAAACAATGTTACCAATCGCTTTCAGTTAGCCCTTTTAGAAGTTCTGCCGTTTTCATTTTTACGTCATCAAACGTTTGAAAATGGGATCCTTTTAATAAACTTTTAATTTTTGGAAATAAGAAGAAGTCACAAGGAGCAAGGTCTGGCGAGTACGGGGGATGTTGAAGTATAAAAATATTTTTTTCAGTTAAAAAACGTTGAATTGAAAATTCACTGTGAGCTGGAGCATTGTCTCGGTGAAGAACCCAGCTATTTTTCCACAGATCTAGTCGCTTTTTTCTAACACGTTCTCTTAATTTAATTAATACCTCTTTATAATAATATTGGTTGAGAGTTTGCCCACTAGGAACCCATTCAATAAAAATTATTCCCTTAATGTCAAAGAAAACAATGAGCATTGCTTTGAATTTCGACTTGCTCATTCGTGCTTTCTTCATTCTTGGGGAAGTTGGTGCCTTCCAATGCATGGAACGCCTTTTAGTTTCAGAATCATATACAAAAATCCACGTTTCATCCCACGTAATGATTATATATAAATGAATGAATGATTATATATATATGAATATAAAAGATGGATCATCTTTGATGATTTTTAAGGTGTGCGAACAAATTTCTTTGCGATTGAATTTTGATCAATCGTCAAATTTTTAGGGACCAATGTAGCACACACTTTTTTCATAATTAAATTTTCAACTAAAATTTTACCAACACTTTCTCTATCAATATTTACCATCTCTGCTACAGTTCTAACACTTAATCGACGATCTTGCCGAATAATTTTGTCGATTTTTTCAACGTTTTCATTTGTTGAACATGTGGTAGGATGTTCAGAAAGATCATCGTCTTCCACGTCCTCTCTTCCATTGCAAAACAGTTTGAGCCATTCAAAAACGCGATCTCTTGATAAACATTCTTCACCATATACTTCACATAACATACGAAATGATTCCGCGGCAGTTTTTTTTAATTTAACAGAAATTTAATGTTAACACGTTGTTCGATTTTTATATCTAACATTTTTCGGAAGTATAGTCGAATTCGCACTAATAACAAGGTTACTAACGTATAAGCAAATTAACCGATTTCATCAGTGTTTATAGTACTTTTAGATAAGAGTTTCCAAATCATATTTCAATAATCGTTTTATAGATAACATTAATAGTTTAGGTTATATTTAAAAAGTCTCGTTATTTTATTGTCACACCTCGTATATGAGCAAAACTATAGTAATATTATTTAATTTGTTAGTCATATTTAAATTCAATTATGGATTTTCTTTTCTATTTTATGAAATTTAATTTTTTCATTAAATTATATTAAATAATTCATTTTTTTATATAACTTTGAGACTAATTTTTTACTTTAACTTCACTGTTATTTATTATTACACAGAGACAAGTAATAAGCAAATTATACTTGAAACACTTAAAGATGTAAAATTGAAAAAAGTAAATATTAAAAAAGAACTTATTACAAATAATTTAATGTTAACAGGCCAACTATCAAAAATTGAAGCTATTGAAAGTAATATAAAAAATAAAATTTTGAATCCAAACCAACCCAGCGAATATCTATAAACAAACTTTCTATCTTTATCCCTATCAAAAACAAGGGAGAATTTCTATATGTTGAATAATGCATACTAAATGGAGTTGAATTTGTTACAAAATTGGTATATTTTATAAAATAAAATTTTAAAAATATACAGAGTGATTTTTTTATCATAACCCACTCAATTACTTGCAGAATAATAATAATTTAAACATTTTTTTTTTTTATTATCTTTAGTTACACATTATTCTTGAATTTTTAACTATGTAATACTTTTTAAGTTCATCCCTTATGCCTTGGAGGGGGGTCAACTTTGTTTTTTTAAATGGTAACACATATTTTTAATTTAATAAAATGTTTGAGTTTTTAATTTAATAGTAAATGGCATTTGAATTTTTAATATAACTTNATTTAATAAAATGTTTGAGTTTTTAATTCAATAATAAATGGCATTTGAATTTTTAATAAAACTTAATTCGTTTATTAGATATAAACATTTAAAGTTTCAATTTTTTGAGTTAATATATAGGTATAATACACAAGGGATTACAAATACAGGTAGCTAATTGATTTTTTATGACATCGATATTAGCAGGTACACAGCATTGTTATTATCAATGNGTCTCAGTCACGGATTGTTTATTATTAATTATGACTATCAATAGATATAGTTTCTATATTGTCAGTTAGTGTATTTATAAACTCATAACAATGTGCCTTACTACAATTGATAATAACAATGCTGTGTACCTGCTAATATCGATGT